>NC_142009.1:160897858-161202711 GCF_049901735.1 Notechis scutatus
GGACAATAGTTCTCAGAAAAACCCTAGGCAGAACCTTGCAGACATCATACTCTCAAACTCTGTTACAACTTTTTCTGAAATATAGTTTGCTAATTAAAACCCTGACATATATTGTAAACTATTAACAAAGAAGATGAAGTTATGAATGTTGCTTACTATTGCTCTTGTTAATGACGTTGCAATTTTTTAATAATAAATAGAAATGCATAAGAAACATGTATAAAGTATTCAGTTAAACTGCTTTAGGCTGCAGCTTATAGCCTGAAAAATATTGCAGAAATTGTCACTGATTTTCTCCCTTTGAGGCTTCCAGCCTTGAAGAAGGAAATCTGATTTCTCCTCCTTCTTCCTTAACAGCCTCATTGGCTTCAATTTTCTGATTTGTATGTAGGAAGGATTCAAAACTATTATAACTGCATGGTATAGAGCAGGGGTGTCAAACTTGCGGCCCATGGGCCAGATGCGTCACGTGCTGGCCCCACCCCTGCCCAGTTTATTGAAGGGGAAAAAAGTCCCGATATGTCACGTGATGCCACTGTGATGACGCGAATTTGACACCCCTGGTGTAGAGAGATCTAATGTGAATTACCAGCTCTCCTTGCCTTCTGTTACCTCTCTGATATCAAATGAAATGTAAATAATCCAGATATTGATCTAAACTGTGTCCTATTCCAACAGGAATGCTTATCCATCTTAAAGTCTACTGTTACTGGACAGGCATTGAGCTTATTGAACTATTCCAAAGTACTATTAGAATTACTCTGCTGGTAATCTGTTATAATATGTTGTAATAGAATTTTGGGATGTTGTGGTAAACTAATTCTTTTTATTTATTTTTCAAACTGAGTATTCTGTAAATTTTTCAAACTGAGTATTCTGTAAATATTAAACCTTTGTATTTGTAACTGAAGAAATATTATAATTTTAAATAAGTTCTTTGATTATGCTATTTGCTAAGAAAACTTTGCAATTTGAAATCACAAATTCTGATGAAATCACAAGTTTGTCTGATAAAAGGGACTATGATCCAATTGAGATTATAATTGTTAGTCTTTAAAAGGAATATATGAGTTTTGTTTTGTAGCAAAACACTAACATGTTTCAATGGCATGCAAACAAATAAAAAAGCAAAAAACAGATGGAGATGGAATAATATAAATAATTGTCAGAGATTTAATTTTGTACTTATTTCCAGATTGATGTGAAAGATCTTAAACATAAGAGACTTATGCCTCACTTTTAGTTGCATTGACATCTTTACAAATATAAATGGTAAGCCCAGAAGAGGGGACTCTGCCCTATGAATATAAAAAAAATGTAATTTAGCCCTTTTTTGCCTCACTGATCTTCCTGTAGCAATGCCCTCTCTGACTTCATGACATTAAGAAGTAAATTCTTATTGGGTTTTTTGTTCACTACTATATGTTATACATATTTCTTTCTCCTCCTCCTCCTCTTCCTCTTCTACCATTTTGGGTATCAAGGGATATAAATATATCACATATATATTATATAGTGTGTATTTAATTTTCACAGGGTGAAAGAGGTTTGCAAGGTTTACAAGGCTTAGTTGGATTTCCTGGAGTACAAGGACCAGAAGGGCCTACAGGAGCCTGTGGAACAAAGGTAAAATGAACCTTATGCCAAACATTAACGTGCAGAATGGTACTTGAAATCCTGATAAGAGTAAACATTTTTTTGTATCTTTCTATAGGGTGATACTGGAGAACCAGGACTACCAGGAACAAAAGGAACTAGAGTAAGTTTGTTTAAACCATTTTTGCTGCTATATATATATCATGTCAGTTGTGGTTTGTGTAATAAGCCATAGTAGCCTGGTTTACACAACACTCCAAATCATTAGTCGTGGATTACAAATCACAATAACTGGGCACACATAATGCACTAGGTTATAACCAAATACATTGCATTCTGCATTCTGCTCAGCATGATGCATACTCTACTTTTTTTAAAAGTAGCATTGAACGTGTTAGTCATTCTTAATTTGTTGTATTTATTACATGGTAATGTGCATAACACTTTGTAGAGCACAATTTGCATGCCCTGAATTTTATTATTACTTTTTCACCTTCTTACTAGAACGCGCCGTTTGATTCAGTTAGGTAATCAGCTCAACGATGTGAAAATGACAGTGAAGTAGCTATTTACACTTAAGTCTTACTGGGCAAATGTGTCATTTGACCTGTTGTTTGCAAGTAAGAACAAGAAAGTATTCAACAGTTTATTAACTAGTTAAAATATTTAAAGAAGAATGAAATATACTCCCATTTAAAAAAATTGGAATGCTTTGGTTAAAGCATTCTAAATATTTTTGGAGGTTGGGATCTGAAGTTGTTGTTCTCAAGGATTGTCAGGGAGTATCTGCTTCTCTGAGTTTAGAAGTTCATGCAAGAGCCTCCTGATAGCATCTAGCCACCTTGTTTATCAGCCTCTGTTTCTATGGCTTTCAATTTTCCCAGCATCAGACAAACTGATTATATCTAAGCAATGTCATAAAGCAGAACATCACATGACCATGCCTCTTAGCAAAAGCAGTTCCAGTAGTCCCCTGTTACAATAGTTAAATGAACCGCCATTGGTTGTTAAGCAAGGACCTCATGTAACCTTGATTTCTGGCTTCCTGCCAGCTTCCTAATTCACTTTGCATGCAGGAAGCCTGCAGAGAAGGAGAAAAATTGCAATCATGTGACTGAGGGACATTCAATGGTTAGAAATCCAGGCCGGTTGCTGAGCACCTGACCCATGATCATGAGATTGTGGGGATATGACGATGGTCCTAACATTGAGGATTGGTTGTAAGTATCACTCATTCAGCATCATCCTAAGTTCAAACAGTTACTGACTTCTGGATGAGGAAAATGGCAGATTACACATCTTTGAAAGCACAGAGACAACAATGCAGTAATAATGCAGCAGCAACCAGTGGACTGGCAGCAAACTCAGTCCAGTAGAAGCTCTTTGGACAAGGTGAGCATGAAGGACCACTCGCATATGCACCAGATGGCAGGTCAGGGTTTCTCCCATAGTCTGAGTACTGGGAGACGAGGGAAACCATCAAGCCACTAACTGCAGCACAGCTTTGAAGGACATTAGATTAACCAAATCTCACTTTTGAACCTACAATTAATGTAAAGTTAAAAGAGGTCTTTCAAGCAACCAGACAAATTTATCTGACCAGGCAAATTTGGAGTATTAGAACTTGCTAAAAACTTTTTAAAAAGTAAATAAAACATAACAAGCCTGAGATTTTCTGAATACAGTACAAAAAAACAAACAGGAAAAAGAATAGTGAAACTTGCAAAATAACAGACAAAGGCATAACACTTCATTTCAAAGCATCTTTGAGAAGTTAGGAGAGAAACTGTTAGGCTTTGGGGGATTAACCCCTAGAAGAGTATTGCAGCAGTAGTCAAGCCAGGCAGCCAAAGAAGAGCGGAAGGGCCCCAGAGTATACACACACTGAACACAAACACTGTTTGTAGTTTAAATAGTTTTTAATCCAGTTAGAGTTTAAGCATTGTCATTCAGTCCATTAAGTCATTCACAGTATTTCCATCTAGTAAGACTCACTAGTATAGTCCAAGTTAAGAGTCCTTGCAATATCTTTATCAGCCGATAAAGATATCTTCTCCTCCTCCGGTTTCACTCTCCAGAGAAACAAACGCTGGATATTCAGTAGAATTACGCAGTAAATCAGCAAACAGTAGCAAACAAAAACAGTTCAGTCACAGGCACTCACAGTCAGTAATCACAGTTAGTCACAGTAAGACACAGTAAGTCGCAGCAGCACACAGTTACAGCCAGTTACAGACAGTAAGAGCCAGTAAGCTTTCCAGCTTCTAATGCTTCCTTATATTGTAACTTCTAACCGCACCCTTAATCGGCTAATTGCCTGCTGCATTTTGCTTAAAGTGATAAGCACTTAAACCATGATATCTAAGTTTTATATATTTATTCACCCAAACCATATTTGGTATCAATGTTATACCTAACATACTCCCCTTTTGGGTGAAATAAATATATAATACCTTTACAATCTTATCCCATATTTTTCACAACTCTCCTGGTGCTTATTGGCACCTTGGGCTTTAGTAAAATTATCAGCTAAATTGTCCTCCGACATACAGTATTCTAGCTGAATCATCTTACTTCTTACAGATTGTCTCACGTTTAGGTATCTTAGATCTGTATGCTTGCTCCTTGTTTTTACTCCAATATTTGTGGCCATTTGAATTGCTGCCTGATTATCTTCATGAATAATTATAGGATAATCTACAGTTATACCTATATCAATTAACATTTGTTTATACATTATTAATTCTGTACATAACAATGATAAACAGGAGAATTCTGCCTCCATAGTAGACAAACTTATATGCTGTTGTCTTATTGACTTCCAGCCTATTAATGTCTTACCCAGCATTATGGCTGTTCCTGAAGTCGACTTTCTAGTGTCTCTTTCTGATGCAAAGCTAGCATCTGCATAAGCACTCAAAATTAAATCACCCTTTGGTTCTAAATACAATGAATAATTCATTGTCTTTTTAAGATATCTTAAAACCTTTCCGTGTTTTCTTTATATTCAAACCGAGATACTTCTTTATCTCCCCTAATTGCTTGATCTTTATTCTCTTTCCTAATGATGCTATTATTTTATTTGCTTCATCATTAGTTTCAGTTATCAATGCAATGTCATCTGTGAATAGTAATAATAATGATACTTTCCCATTTGTCTCCCTCTTAAACAGACATGGATCGGCTAAACCAGCTTTAAATCCTATATTGTCTAGTTCCTTTACAATATACTGGTTCCATTCATAGCCTGATTGTTTAAGACCATAGAGACTTTTCTTTAACAACCAACAATCATTATTATCCTTATTTTCACTTTTAATACCAACAGGTTTTTTTCATATAAATAATATGTTTTAATGGGGCGTGCAAGTAAGCAGTTTCCACATCTAGATGGTTAACTATATAGTTTTTACTAGCTGCCCACACTAAAGCTGCTCTCAAGGTTGCTGCCTTAAGACTAGGTGCAAACACCTCATCATAGTCATTAGCATTCTGCCTAAAACCTTGGGCTACTAACCTTGCCTTATGGATTAAATTACCATCTTTATCTGTTTTTACCTTAAATATCCATTTGCAGCCAATGGATTTCTTTCCTGCAGGTAATTTGGCATTTTCATACACCTTCATATCACTTAATGAATTCAGTTCCTTATTCATTGCTGCATACCATTTTTCTTTTTCCTTAGTAGGATACTTGTTAATTTCTTCAACAGAATTAGGAACTTGATTAATCTGGCACACTGTGTTAGCCTGGTACCTATCAGGCGGTCTAGATATCACGTGTAGTTCTTCTGGGAATTACAGGGCTTACAGGAGGACTTTGTTGAACTACTACCTGTTCATCTTCCTCATCCTGTTCAGCTATTGAATCTGTTTCTTCCTTTATGGGCACTATTTCATCCTGTATTTGTCTCTTTACTTTATTTTTAAAGTTACAGGGATAACTAATGGGATTTCTATAGGATTCAATAATTACATCTTTATTGGCATCCTGTTCTAATTTCTCCCATCCTTCATGTTCTAGAAATTGGGCACTAGCACTACATAACACTTTAGATGTGCCTTTCTCCCAAAATCTATATGCCCTATGGTTTGCCTGATAACCAACGAAGAAAAATCTTTTAGCTCTATGTTGCCCTTTTTTCTGATTTGTGCAGGAATATGCACCCATGCTGGTGCACCAAATGTGTGCAGGTAACTTAGATCAGGTTTCCTGCCATGCCATCTGGTAAATGGTATTTCACCTGTTGTTGTATTAACAACGTTGTTCAATATGTTATTAGCACACATTGTAGCCTCCCCCACAAAGAATCAGGTAACCCAGAATCATTTAACATTGTTCTAACCATTGCCTGTAGTGTTTGGCCTCTTCTTTCAATAAAAGCGTTATGTTCTGGCCTGTATGGAGCAGACTTCTTATGCTCTATTCCAGCTACCTTAAGTCTGTTCTGGAATTTGTTATTAATAAATTCCGTACCATTATCTGTCACCAGGGTTATCAGTTGCCGTTTAGTCTTTCTTTCAGCAAACCTAAGCCAATTGAAAAAATGTTGATATGTTTCAGTTTTGCTTTTCATTAAATAGCAAAACCCATATCTAGAATAATGGTCCATAATGCTCAGTATATATCTAGCACCTCCCATACTGGGTTTCTTTGGACCTATTATGTCTGCAAATACTACTTCTAAAGGTTCTTTTGTTTTGAAACCATTTAGCCTATGTGCAGGCAATACTTTGCTCTTATCTTCACAGCAAACATTACAACGCAAATATTTATCACAAGGTTTTAACCTTATTCCTTCAGATAACTCAACTGTACGTTTTAGCATTTTAAAATTTACATGCCCCAAACGCCTATGCAATAAATGGATACATTCTTCATGAGGCTTTATATTATTAAATACAGTCTGTGCCTCCCCTTTCTTACTATTATCTAATACATATAATGTTCCATTTAAAGCTGCAGTTACCCTTTTGTTATCTTTTTCAATTATGCAATTATTATCTTTAAAAGTAATTACATAACCTAATTTATCTAATACCCTTACTGAAAGCAAATTAAACTTTAGTTGCGGTACATACAACATTTTTATATCCTGGTTTATGTACGGACAACGTGCAAAACCTTGACCTTTCGCTTTCAGGTTCCAGCCATTGGCAAGAGATATATGTTGAGAACTTGTAGACATTTTTATAAATTTTGTCTTATCTCTTGTGATGCAGTGGGATGCGCCACTGTCAACCACCCATAAATTATTCTTCACATCAGAGTTGCTAAACGTGGCTAGTTCAAATGCTTTCTTTGGCTTTTTTACATTCTGGCTTTTTCTCTTTTTGCAGAATCTTGCCAAATGTCCTCTGCTTCCACAATTAAAACACTTTTTAATTGTGTATGCCGTTGAAGATAAATTCTCTTCTTCCGGGTGCTTTACTTTGCTAATCTGGTTTCTTTCAAGCTTTGAAGATAATTTCTCTTCTTTCTTATCTTCTCTCAGCTCGTCACGCTCACGCCTTCTTCTGGCTTCTTCTAGTAGCCTGCCTGTAATCTCGGTTAATGAGAGGCTTTCTTTTGGCAATACTTCCAACGAAGTCACATAGTCATCATAGCTTTGATCTAATGAAGATAATATTATGTAGACTTGTTGCAGTTCATTAAATATAAGCTCTTTTTCTTGCAAATCTTGAAAAATGCTCTTCATACAGTTTAAATGAACTAACATATCTCCATTCCTCTGAAGATGCGTTCGAAAAAGCTTCCGTGTAAGATTTATATGTGCTCCTACACTGTCCCGAACATAAATCTTCCTGAGGTTCTCCCAGCAGTTTGCAGCATTTTCTTCTCCACGAATATGGACAAGCTGCTGATCACAGAGAGTCAGTCCTATGATGCATAAAGCCTGCTCATTTTTCAGTTTAAAGTCTTGTAACTTTTCGTTATCATCATCATCAGCAGGATCCCATCTACTCACATCTGGTGGGTTTGCTATAATGTCCCACAAACCTTCTCTGCGTAGAAGTAAACTACATTTCATTGACCATGAAACATAGTTTGTTCCATCCAGCCTGGATATCATGGACAGTTGTGACAAATTTACTTGTGCCATTGCTCTTCAGATATTTTGACTATTTTAAACTAATTAAAACAGTTTGTTTTTACAGTAATGTGCAACTCACACCAACTCTCTCTGCTATATCCTGGTTAGTTAGACTATGCTGCTGGGCCCATAACCAATGTTAGGCTTTGGGGGATTAACCCCTAGAAGAGTATTGCAGCAGTAGTCAAGCCAGGCAGCCAAAGAAGAGCGGAAGGGCCCCAGAGTATACACACACTGAACACAAACACTGTTTGTAGTTTAAATAGTTTTTAATCCAGTTAGAGTTTAAGCATTGTCATTCAGTCCATTAAGTCATTCACAGTATTTCCATCTAGTAAGACTCACTAGTATAGTCCAAGTTAAGAGTCCTTGCAATATCTTTATCAGCCGATAAAGATATCTTCTCCTCCTCCGGTTTCACTCTCCAGAGAAACAAACGCTGGATATTCAGTAGAATTACGCAGTAAATCAGCAAACAGTAGCAAACAAAAACAGTTCAGTCACAGGCACTCACAGTCAGTAATCACAGTTACAGTAAGTCGCAGCAGCACACAGTTACAGCCAGTTACAGACAGTAAGAGCCAGTAAGCTTTCCAGCTTCTAATGCTTCCTTATATTGTAACTTCTAACCGCACCCTTAATCGGCTAATTGCCTGCTGCATTTTGCTTAAAGTGATAAGCACTTAAACCATGATATCTAAGTTTTATATATTTATTCACCCAAACCATATTTGGTATCAATGTTATACCTAACAGAAACTTACAACTAAATTGACAGCAATAATTTCTATAGCTGCCCATGTATTTCTTGAAGATTTTAAAGAAGTTAAAAATGTCAAAGAAAAGGAAGAGAAAATCCCAAAACATATAGAAATTTTGGGAAAAAAAGAAAATTATAAATGGCAATGAAAAACAACCAGGACAAGGACAGATTACTGGATTTACAAAGGAAGGTTTGAAGAAATATTTGAGATGGGAGAAAGAAAGTTTGAATGGGGAATTAAACTTTACAGAAGCATTTTGATGAATTAAATATTAAGACTGTTAAAGGCAAAAGGAAGGAACATGAATCTGATTTATTTGATCAGTGATAAAGTAAGAACAATATTTATAAAATTCTGGAAACCCATTATGAACTTTTTGCCACTACCTGGCAATAGTGTTTTGGAGGGGAATGTCGATGGGGTTCAGAATTACAAAAGCATCATCGTGACATCACAAGTCCTTCCCCTGCTCTATGTGTGTTATGATGTTGCATACTAACATGAAAGGGCAGAGCTAATGGTACAGCCTTACTTTTGTTATTTTGTTAAAACTAAACAATGATTGAGAATGTGACTGTTGTTATGTGTGTTTCTGGTGGTTTAAAATCTCCCTCCTGAATGTTGAGGAGAAGCAATTTCTTGATGGTACTATTTACATTCTTTTTATCATTTCCTCAAACCTTAGGGCCCCCCTGGTCTAGCAGGCTATCCTGGGAATCCTGGCCTTCCGGTGGGTATAAAACCAAGGTTTCCTTTGAAACACAGTCAAGGATTTATTTCAGTAGGAATAACCTACTGACCACTGTTTGCTTTCTGTATCCTTTCTGAACCTCAGGGCATCCCTGGAGGAGATGGCCCGCCTGGTCCTTCTGGGATCCCAGGATGCAATGGAACAAAGGTAAACTGTTTTAAACAAGTATTTTGAAGCTCTTTTTCAAAACCCATGAATTAAAGACATTTTTTTTCCTCTTCCATTAGGGAGAAAGAGGTCCTCTCGGCCCACCTGGCTTACCTGGCTTACCTGGCAATCTCGTAAGCATTTTAAAATCATTTGTTTTAACTGAAATCAGAACAAGTATAATAAAATAAATAAATATGAAAATCCGTGGCTCAGTTTGCAATTCATAATTTAATTGTGGAACTTGATAATTAAAAGATCTTGCTAGTTTTTTTTAAATTTCTCAGACAATGTTATCTATTCTAGGGACCTCCAGGACCTCAAGGAATAAAGGTACATTTTCTAATTAAGAATATACATATCATTTATTGTTTACATGGCATGATATGTGGATTTGCTACTCTGACAGAATTCAAAAAAACCATTTGTTACATTGGTCATAGGGGGGGAAAATCCCAACATCCATAGAAGGTTAAGCATTTGGGCTAACTCAAAATGTCACAGAATAATAAGCAGCTTGATTTGTTAAAAAAAAAAACTAAGCGTTCCCTCTAAAAACAGAAAGGAAAAACCAGTTTCCTGTATGATGTTGCCTGAGCAATTGGTCCTCCTTTCCCTTGTAAAATATTAGCAGTCCTTATGTTGCCCATTCTAAATTTGGAACTAGCATCCTTTCTTCTCTGAAAACAAAGAATCAATTGCCTTACTGGATTTTTTTTTCTTTTTTGGGGAAAAAAACCATACTTCATTTCTCCTTTGAGGAAAAAGGAGCTGCAGAAAACACACTCTGATTGGAAGTGGGGCCTGATGCAAGTTTCCTCCTTTAAAAAAATTCCCCTTTCCTGGGGTTTTTAATGGGCCATTTACCACAAAAAAAGCCATGAAGCAAATATAATGATGGAATATGTCACAGGAAATAAGAATATGTCACAGGAAATCATCCAGACTGAGGAATAATTCCAGTTTGGAGCTTTGCATGAGTATCTTTTTTCCCCCCCAAAGAAAAATGATCAGTTTCTTTCATTATGACAGACTGCTCCATTGCTCCAACCATACCGTAAAACTCTTTCTTAAACAAACATTTTGGTTCAGTTACAACTTTTCCATTCAATTCACAGAAAGGATTAGAAGAACTACGTATTGACAGCAGGGCCCCACAGTAGGCACATATTTTTGCTCAGGTTCTGTTTAAACATATATCAGGTAGGTTGGTCAAGGATCTCACCTGTGGTTTCCATGTAGAATTGTTGAAACTCTACAAAACAAATTAAGTTCTTGAAAGAACAAGGAGAATCATCCTTTTTTTAAATAAAAAGGATGCAAGTAATGGAACCTGTCAGCTCCCTTTTGCAACCAGTAATTTTGTCCCTCTTTTGTACATTTTTAAAGTTTACTATCAATCTGAGTGGCAAATAAAAAAATAAGTATAAAAGATAACAATAGCAACAGCACTTAGACATACATACCGCTTCACAGTGCTTTACAGCCATCTCTAAGCAGTTTACAAAATCGGCATATTGCCCCCAACAATCTCATTTCCCTGATCTCAGAAGGATGGAAGGCTGAGTCAACCTCAAGCTTGATCAGGATTGAATTCCTGACTGTAGACAGAGTCAGCCTGCAATACTGCATTCTAACCACTGTGCCACCAGGGGTCTTAAAAACTTCCATGGGACAAACATCATTGTATAAAATTATTGTAATAATTAGATTTCTGTTTTATCACCATTTCTGTCTTGTCCATGTATTTTTCTTTTGGTTAAAAGCCAGCTTAAAAGACCTCAAAAAGGTTTCTTGTTATTTTGCAACATTTTAATGAAATCCTTAAAAACCTTAATATCAAATGTAAAATTTAAAATTAATTACGGTTATTGATAATTTAAAGTCCTCAATTTTCACTCAAACAGGTGAATGCTCTTGTACTAATTGTAATCTATTATTTTTAAATCTGCATCATATAGGGAGACGCAGGAGAAATTGTTGGATTCGTGCCAGGTAGATTCCAAAAGGGTGACAAAGGATTACCTGGACATCCTGGATCACCAGTAAGTTTTATTCTAACTAACAAAGATCACAATTTTGATAAATGGTGGGGTGAAACCTTAGAGAAGGAATTGACTTGCATTTCTATACACTCTGTGGATCATCTTTATCCCCCTAAATCCATCAGAAAAACAGAATCAAAAAGTTAGGAATATAAATAGCGAAACACCATATAACTCTGCAGAGGTGAAGGGGCATAGAGGAATTCACAAAGACAGGAGATCCCTTGACTGCCCCGATCAACTCTGGTATCCTGGGCATGTTGCTTCTTTTGTGGATCTGGACTAATCTGGAAAGAATTTTTGAAGTCCTGATGGATAATTTAATGGAAATATTCACCCAAGATATGTGAATATTTGTGATTTGTGAAAAGGATAATATCAACATTAAATATTACTAGGAGACAACTTGAAAGATTCTGTCTGTGATGTGGATACCAATGAATAACATATTGGGCACAATTCTTTTTGCCCCATATTGAAGAAAATAGTTTAGGGCTGGAAAAGTTACCGAAGAAAATCATCAGAATTAATTATCTTGTGACTGAGTGCGGTTCGTATAAAGAAAGGCTGAGATATTTAGGCCTGTGGATATCACCATTACAGCAATGTCAGATGTTATAATGAGACATAAATGGGAAATTAGCTAAGTTTTTGTTGGAGCTTGGCTCCTGACTCCTGAGCCATGTTCAAGTATAGGAAATTATGGCATTATATAGCAAAGTGACTAGGAAACTGTGTTACTGACATCATTTATCAACCTTTTTTTTTCATACCCAGGGAGAACCTGGACTTCAAGGTGTTTCTGGCCCTACTGGACCACCTGGACCTCCTGGAAGACAAGTAAGTGATCAGCTTCGGTGGTTTTAAACTGCATATTGCAAGAATTCATAATTTCAATTAGGTGTTGTCTAAATTTATCCCTAATCTAAATTTGTCCTCCATCTATAGGTATGTTAAACATGCATTGGGTTCAGCTAGATTCCACATCAGGTGATTTCAGAGAATCCCCCACCCTACCTCTTTTTTTTTTTTTTTTTTAACGTAAAGCAAGTTTTCTCCACATGGACTTGAAAGAAATTGATATTCCCCTGAACAATTTCAGAATATTTTAATGGCTTACAGAAAAGGTGATTATAGGTTTGCAAAGATACATGTATATGAAAAATGCCAAGATATCAATATTGAATGACTGAGCCATCTCTCCTTTCCCTTCTTTGCACCAACCTTATACCCAGCCAATGCCATGAGATCTTGGCTTTTAGAGGGAGAGATAAGCCATGAAGCAGAAGATGGGAATTCTCACTAATGGGAAGGTAACCCATTCCACAGCGCCATACGAACGAAGCCCTTTAGAACTGTCATTGAAACAGCTCCTGTGAACCTAGAATTGAACCACTTAACCTGCTTAGCTTTTCTCTAGCTTAGCTTGGCTTTCCAAGACAGTCACAGCATGAATCATTTAGTGGCAAATGGAAGGGTGGGTCAAAGTTATTCATGTTCCTTTCCAATATCTTATTTTTTCCATCAGTCTTCATTCCAACAAACTCTGATCCCAGTATTGAAAAGTTTACAATATTATATTTTTCATCCTTACTTGCTCCTTTTGAAGAAACTTCTTTCATTTATTCTTTCTGTTATTGTGTCTTATGTCATGTTAGGTCTTTTTCTCTCTCTCCCCACAACATTAGATCTTATTATAATAGGTAAGGTTTCTATTCAAGTGCTATGGATGCATGGTACTTTAGATGTGAGTGTGAAAAAGATGCTTTGATGTTCAGGAAGTACAGGCAGAGCCTCTGTCTCTAATTTTTCAGAGCAGCCACAATTTTGATGCAGACTTGTACTATGTTTGGACTCCTGCATATTCCAAGGCCTCCATTCAAAATTATTTCTGAAATACTGCATAGACCTACTGTGTATCAGTATTGCAAGTATGATGTTCTACATGATGTGCAGGTCTTCATACGGTTTGTATGTTGCAAATTACATCCTATATTATAATATATAGTGCAATTCAAGCCAATATTTGATTATTATTCAATATGTTATCTAAAGAAATGTAAGAAATCCCTAATTATGAAACAACATGGTAGCAAAGAGAGAGGAGACAAAGGGAAAGCCACTGCGGCTGCACTGCCAATATCCCAATTTCCACTCCTCAGAAATTATTAAATTTTGCAGGTAAAGGCAGACTCAGCCGCTTTAGATCATCTTTGAATTGCTGCTAGTGAGGCTGTGCTCTTAGACAATCACATCTCTGGGATGGATACAATGAATAATTACTTTAATAGCCTGAATTGCTCCCATAGAAGATAATGCAGTATTTGTGGAAAATAAGCAAGGGAAGAGCAAATAGGTACAAGAACCAACAGATAGTCTCTCAAAAATCCCCCTACTTCTATGCTGGTGATTGTCCCAGTTTGAAACAGAGCACCTGGATTACATGAAAAAAGACAAACCAGGGTGATAGACAGCTAACTTACTCACTATACAGCAAGAAAGAGCTGAAGAGAGAAGAAGCCCAGGATGATATTGGCAGAGGTTTGTGTCTGCATTTGAAAATGCAGCTATAAGTCCTGCTATGGGAAATGCCATAAGGCAGCAAACACAAAACTGGCTTCGTGTGATAGCTTCTCAACTTCTCCAGGATAGCCATTATGAGGTAAGAGGAGTACAGAGTGGGGCTGTTGCATTTGGTCAAAGCCAGAAGTAAAATTTATAAAAGTAAGCTACTGTTTTGTAAAGTATCAAAAATTACTGAGGCGGGAAAGCAACATGACCCAATACATCAAGTCAGAAAGGAATAATAAAAGAAAATATTCACAGGAGTCCAAAACATCAATAGTGAGAAAAGTCCAAGATTTTCAAGTTCTTTGCAAGTGGGAGTAATGGAGCTATAGATATCAATGACTGGAAACAAGAAGACAACTCTTTTATACCACACAGCTTCTAACAGTTTACAAGACTGAGAGATAATTTCTGGTCCTGCGAAGTCTTTATTTTAAATCAGTGCTATGATTCATGGGCTGTATTTTTCTTCTGATGACCTGATCATTCTAAACCGAATAAGAATGATAAAGAATGCCATGCATCAAGAATATCTCAGAAACCACAAATAGACTTCTACAACCACATAGAACCAGCATAGCACAGAAGCCAACTAAAGCCCTTCAAAACATCCTAAGCAAACCAAAAGACCCAGCAACCCCAGAAGAAAAAACAAGTCATCTACAACATACAATGTGGTGTTGAGATAGCCATAACAACAAGTCAGCCAATAGGAACTGTTTGGTGACTAAGAAACAGCACCTGTTGTGTGCCATGCCAGATGGCTTGGAGACTGGGCATGGCTTAGGGTAACTGGTCTATATAAATATAGAGCTTCTGTGACTCTGGTAGTTCTGGTGGTTCTGATGGTTTCTGCTTCTTGTTCTTGTACTTGCTACCACATTGCAAGAGCTGCATGAATATTGTATACATGCATCATGTTTTATATTATTGTATATAAATAAGTTTCTACTATAAATTAATCCTGCTGATTTATTTACTTGTGTGCTAGTTGGATTGCTGCAAACTCTAACAAACGCAAGGACTGCAACCACCACTATTTAGGACAAACAGACAGAAGACTGGCAGAATGCATCCATGAATACCAGCTGGCAGTCAGAAGATATGATGAGAATTGTTTAATTTCACAACGTATAGATTTAACCATAGTTTCAATTGGGAAAATGTGACAATCCTAGACCAGGCCAAGTCCCAAAATGCCAGGGAATTTCTAGAAGCCTGGCACTCTGACAAATCAACCCATTAATAGATACATAAACATTAACAACATATATAAACTATGCAAAAGAGATAATCAACCAGTCCCAAAGGGAAAAATACTCCAGCACCTCTCCACCAGTAATCAACACACAGATCAGCATAGATTAATTCCAAGGTCAATGTCAGACAATAATCAAGTAAGCAATACCCCAATCAAGAAACTGCCAAGAGCCATCAGTAAACAGCCCAAACAAAGAATCTCTAACATCGCCCCCATCCACCCAGATAGGCAAGACACCAAAATATAAACTGACAGCCAACAACACTACTTACTAGCATTTATGATGTTACCTAGTTAAGGGTAATAAAATGTCTGCAAGAAAACAAACAAACTCAGAGAGCACCAAGGACCCCTCAATAAATATCATTGACAAAATCATGATCAGTCAATTGCAAAAGGCAGTTTTACTTGAAACAGTTTACATCTTGTGATGATACTTTTAACACCATCAAGGAACAACATCTGCCTTTCCCTGGTGCTTGGGAAGGACTTGATGGATAAAAATTCCAAATCCAGTCTAAACACCTGTGGAACCAACTGTGATAATAATATAGTAAACCTATAAGCCTCCTGACTCTCAATGATTTTTGCTGGCTATATGATACAATATAAATGACTAGTACATGATATAAAGACTATGGCTCCCAAAAAATATGGCATTGTACCCTGGAGAGGGGATATGGACCATACTGAGAACCACTGAATTAAAATCACCCTGCAGATTGGCACTAGATTCATTCTTGCCAAATTTATGAAAGAAATATACAAAACAAACAACTGGTTCCTAAAATAAATCAATGCTATATGGAAAAAATAGGCAAGGCAGTTTGTATTTCACGACTCCTAATGCTAGACATTTTTGTCTTTCTCTTGGGAAGTAAACATTAAAAGTAGAGGAGAAAAACATATAAACTGCAATCCTATGTTTCCTGGAACTTCATAGCTTTGATCAGAATTTGCTTAGAGTTCACTAACCAAATATGTGTCCTCAAGAACAAAACAAACAAAACCCACATGAGACTCTTTTTTTTCCCCCCCAGTTTGGGAAAATGCCCAAGGAACTTATTTTACAGAAATTGGAAGAACAATATCAACCCCCTGTGTTCAGTTGTAGAAGAACACATAAAATGTGTAAAAACTAATATGAAATCTTTTTGGAGAAAAAAAAAGAGTTCTAAAGAACTTAATGATGCAATTATAATGCATCTCTACTCCATGAAATAGCCATCCACACAGAAACAGAACAAGCAGTACCTCTGGTGCTATCAACTCTTTAAAGATATTATGGTGTAGAGTGCTAAAGCCATTGAGAAATCCAAGGGAATTATTTAGGTTGTACCCTGCTATCTCACTCTTACCAAAGCAAGAAAGGACAACCATGGCAGTTTCTACACCCAATCTGGCTTTAAACGGCATTGAAATGAATTTTAAAAAGTCATCAACTAAAAATGTTTCACTCAAGTACCTTCTCAAGCAAAGAAAGGCTGTTGCAAATAAAGTCCATTTGATTTTTGATGCCAAAGACAAAGGCACTTTCCAATCTGCTGCCTGGAAATGCAAAACTAATCCAGATTTGTGTTTTGTCTCAGAAGGCCCAAAGATGCAGCCACTTCCAATAACTAGGAACGTTCTGGACAAATTTCCTCATAGTCAACATCATCTTGTTTTTGCGTGAAATTTGGATTCCCCTAATTCTCTCCACACCTAGACCCAAATGGAATTTTCATAAAGCCAAATGGCCAGAATTTGCCAAAAGTCTTGACAGTATCATACAATGGATCCCACCAACAAGTCAACATTACCATAGGTTTGCAAGGAGGGCTGTACTTGCTTCAGCTAAAAGATACATCCCTCGAAGATTCAGAAAAGATTATATTCCTGATGGAACAAAGAGACTGAAGACCTCTACCAGACTTTTCTACAAGAGTGATGACCCAGAGATTGCCAATGATCACAGCCTGGATGCAGCTTGTCGCAAGACATGGGAACAACTCACAACCTCATTAAATTTAAGCAAAACCAGCAGGAAAGCCTGGGGCCTACTAAGGAAATTGGGAGCTGCAAGACAACTTGCTTGACAAACACCCAGTGTAACTGCCGACCAAGTAGCCTCCTGAGTTGTCTCCTTCTTTAAAGCCCCAAGGGTGAAAGAGCACTCAAGTACCATCAAGAAAATGCTCTCAGCCTTTCAACTGTTCAGCTCCGTCATACACTGAATTCACCCACCCTTTCTCTGTGGATGAAATCAACGCAGCCATCAACAGCCTGAAGTCCGGCAAAGCACCAGGTTTTGATGGCATCCACCCTGAATTTCTAATTCATTCTGGGAGACTAACAAAGAATTGGCTTGGCAAATTCTTTTCAAATATACTTTCTAGCGGACATCTCCCATCGGAATTCCAAAAAGCCAAAGTAATATCACTTCTAAAATCTGGCAAACCACAAGACAGAGTAGAAAGCTACTACCCCATTGTCTTTCTGAGTTCTTGTTATAAATTTCGGGAGAAACTTATCATAAACAAAATTGGGCCCACAATAGATATATTTCTGCCCATGGAACAAGCCGCCTTTTGTCATAACTGCAGTTGTATTGATCAGATGCTGAGCCTAACAGGACATATTGAGGCTGGTTTCCAGTGACGCTTAAAAACCACAGCTGCGTTCATCAACCTTACTGCAGCATACGATACCATGTGGAAGAAGGATGTGCTTTACAAACTGAATCACATTCCCCTCTAAAATCCTCTATTGCCTCATAAATAACAAGCTCAGCAATAATCATTATGGGGGACAATGTTAGCCAATTAAGAAGACTCAACAATGGCCTTCCACAAGGTTCTGTACTGGCACCCACACTGTACAGTCTTTATATCTCAGATATGCCAGCTACAAGAGGATGTAAATTTGAATATGCAGATGACCTGGCCCTAGTATCGCAAGATAAAAACTTGGAAGTATTGGACTACCTCCTCTCTGAGGACCTGAAGTCCTGGGAAAATTCTTTGCTGACTGGAGTCTCATACCCAGTGTCAGCAAAACAGTGGCCACCTGTTTTCATCTCAACAACAAACTTGCCAATGCCACCCCAAAGGTCTACCTGAATAACAACCTACTCCTCTATGATCCTCACCCCAAATACTTCAGAGTAATTTTGGATGGGATTCTCTTTCTATAAGAAACATCTGGAGAACATGTCCACTAAAATCAATACCAGGAACAACTCACTCCAGCAACTAAGAGGATCAAAATGGGGAGCCTCAGCCTCTACTCTCAGAATATCAGCACTAGGGTTGGTCTACTCCACAGCTGAATACTATGCCCCTGTTTGACTTGATAGCTACCACACTAGCAAGATCAATGTTAGACTAAATGATACAATGAGGATCATAAGCAGTTGCATAAAATCTACTCCTACTTGCTGGCTCTCCATCTTGAGCCACATTGCATCACCAGCTCTATGAAGGCAGGAAACTTTAGTGAAGGAGTACAACAAAATTATGAGAAATCCACTTCTTCCTGGTGCATGCTGATCTTCCTCATCTATCAATTGGCAGGCTTAAATCAAGGAAGCCCTCTCTGGCACTCTCTTGACAGCTGTCTAACAACTTTGACATTAATACACAGTGGAGAGCCAAATGGGCTGCTGAATGCCCAGATACAGGCAGTTATCTAGCTGACCCTATCCAAAAGGTTCCAGGTTTTGACCTTCCTCGCCAGCATTGGTCAACTCTGAACAGGATCTGTACTCAACGTGGTGTCTGCCAGAAGTGGGGTCTTGTCTCTACCCCTCAGTGTGATTGTGGTGCTCCTCAACAAAATATTCATCACATTATGTCCGAATGTCCATCAAGAGCTTACACTGGCCCAATGTCTGATTTTTTCAACATCCTTGAATGGCTGGGTGGACTGGACATTAACATTTGAACCACTATAAGTTGATGTATTTGCCACATGCTAAATAAATAAATAAATCAAGCAAAGAAGATGTTAGCAACCAGCCTGTAATGTTTCTCCACTTCTGGCTAGCTGCAATAAAAAGAAGAAAATCTCCCAGGTCTCACCAATTGTTATTGTAGAACTGAGTGTAAGAACACAGTTTGGAATATTAAGGTAATCAGTTGAAGAGTTACCAACATCCTTGGGTCTCAAGAACTAGAATGCATCCAAGACTTTAGAGAAAGTAATGTTCTGTCCTTTACTAATAGTATATAATTGATTATGATGTCCCTACTGCTAGGTATTAAAAAATGAGTGACTATTGTTAGGGATAACATTGTTTACCCTAACTGGTTTGGGTAAAAATAATAAATAAGTTATCATGGTTTGTTGGTTAAAGTGTGTGTAACTTTAACTACAAGAATGTAATTAAGGGTGTGGTTGTAAAAGCACCATAAAAGAAGCAAGTCAATTGCAGCTCTCTCTCTCTGGCTTAATGATCCCTAATTACTGGATGGATTGATGACTGCGTTTTTCATTACTGGAACGGAGGAGAGAAAGGAGTGTTGATTTCTCAACGGAGAGAAGAGATAATATGGACTGATTTATTGTAAGTGAACTGACATTGGCTAATCAACACGGACTTAGCAAATTGAGTATTCCCGACTGGACTGACTGAAATGATACATGACTAATGGACCGTTTATTTTGACTATGCTATAATTCCTAATGGAATAAACTATATTTTTGATAGCACAAGCGTATCTGCTTTTTACTGCGTGTTAACTAAAATACAAACTTATCTCACACATTTACCTGTCTGCCTATCTGACTACGCTACACATTCTGTTTAGTTTGTTTTCCTTAACACTCGTTGGGGAATTCAGGCTTAACAACTATCAATTTCTGTTTTGATAAAGGTTGAAGAAGAGAAGAAATATATAACAGTAATGATACAAATAGGCTTTAAAACAAAACAGGTTTTAAACATTTCCATGCTTTTTATGAAAACGTTTGACATTATTATTCTTCGCCTGAATAGAATTGCTGGCTGTCGTGAGACAGTGTTATGCTCAGATCAGCTGAAAGAAGCAGCATGAAATGAAAATCCTACTTGTAAAGAGTTCATTCACTAATGAAACTAAACTTTTGAAATAAGTATCACTCAAAGAATTAATAAAATATTTAATTTTACAGGGTTTTCCAGGACCACCTGGACCTCCGGGTGAGAAGGTAAGGCTGGCTTTTTTGGCACTTTTATTGAGTATAAAATATTTGGAAAAATTATCAAAGTGCAAGTATTTATTTAAATATTTTCTAGACACTGATGGACACAACAATCTAAATTAACTGAATAACGCTACAGAATAACTGAGTTGCAAGGGATCTTGGAGGTCTTCTAGTCTAACCCTCTGCTCAGGAAACTCTATACCATTTCAGACAAATAGTTGTCCAATCTCTTCTTAAACTTCCAGTGTTGGAGCACCCATAACTTTTGGAAGAGTTGCGCCACTAATGAATTGTTCTAACCGTCAGGAAAGTTTTGGTTGCTTCTCTCCTATATTAGTTTCCACCCATTGCTTCTTGTTCTGCCCTAGGTGCTTTGGAGAATGGCTTGATTCCCTCTTCTTTGTGGCAGCCCTTGAGATATCGGAACACTGCTATCATGTCTCCCCTAGTCCTTCTTTTAATTAGACTAGACATACCGAATTCCAACAATCATTCTTTATATGTTTTAGCCTCCAGTCCCCTAACCATCTTTGCTGCTGTTTTCTGCACTCATCTCTGCACACTACCCATAATCTGTGATACATAAATGCTAAAAAACAGCTGGAAAAAGAAATTGAATAGACACGTATAATCCGAAACTGAGTACTTCTAGGAAAATTGACTCCTTTGCTGAAAAATGATTTGTCTTGCTATGACCGCCTCTTCTAACCTGGTCAGTAACTCACTAATTTTGGGACGTGGTAAAGGAGGCAGCTAAAACAATGTGAAGTAGCACACATAGTCATCCATTTTGCTTGGCAAAGCAGCTTTGAAGTGCCGTTTTGATCAAAGCAAAGCACCCCTTTGAAGCACCGCGTGGTCCTATGGGAGTTCACATGCCATAAGCTTCCGAAAGAAAGGTATTTGGAGTCATCAAATTAGTGGAGGTGCACCAGTTCCTGGTAGTACTGCAAATTTAACAATTACAATATACTTTTTAAAGTAGGGGTAGATATCTGATGTTGTCTCTTCTATGGTAGTTAATTTGAATAATGAAAATTAAAATTACAACAATGAAGTATTTCTAATAGTATTTGTTCTAGAATGCCATAATATTTTTATAAGAGTTATTTGAACCAGAACTTGAGCGGTGTGGTGGAACTCTCACCTCATAGTCAGGAGACTGTGAGTTTGATCCTAGGTACTGGCAGATATTTCTCTCTCTGGACGCAAAGAGAAAATATCTGTGGTGAGCTCCACATAAGTGTCAGGAAAGGCACCCGACCATTTAAACACTCAGCTCCATTCCATTGCCACGACTCCACCCCGATGCAAGGGATTACCGGGTCTTTAAAAGGAAAAAATTGAACCTGAGCTTGCCCTTGAAAAGGAAATAAGACTCCCAGTCTATCTAATGATGAAAGCTGAGCATGAAAGATTCAGGGTTGGTTTGTAGTGGAGTTTAAGGATGACAGTGATGGCAGCTTTAGGAGAGGATTGGGCACATTCACAAAGAAAGGAGGATATTAAACTTACTGATCCTGGAGGATATCTCTTACCTCCAGGATCAGACACATCAGAAAAAGAGGAGAGAACTCTTGCCATCTTGGGTTTCCCAGAGGCATTTGCTGGCTTTGTTGTCAGCAGGAAAAGGGCTCTGGGTTAAGCCTGCAGAACTATTTTATTTGTTTAAAAGTGCCCTCAAAGAATATTCGCAAACAATACTTACATCAAAGGTGCTTTGTTTACTTTATCAACTGCCTCTTGTTTGTATCACCAGGGTCATATGGGCATGAATTCCCAAGGTCCAAAAGGGGATAAGGTAAGGATGCTCTTTTGAAAGTGATAAGCATGGGCAACATGCTGGCTTCTCTTCAGGCTCCAGGATCTTCTTGTTTAATCCCAGCCTCACTTACTGAAAGAAACCTACACAAATTCAGAAGAAACCTGTCATGGAATCCACTATTGCAGAATGTTAGCCAGCCACATGAAAGTTTATACAGTGTATACTGAGCAGTGAAATGTGCACACCAAGAACAGGGATGGCAGCATTGCCCTCATGGCTGTAGAGATTTGGTTATCTCTGAATGGTAGTAAGAGAGTGGGTACAGAGTTACTACAACTAGAATTAGGTTGCACTAGATAACTCAATAAGCTGGGGGAGTCAAGCTTATACTATTGGATGGATAAGCGGGTTTTAGGGGCAGTTGCTGCTCTGACTCTTCCTAAAACAGGGGTCTCCAACCTTGGCAACTTTAAGACTTGTGGATTTCAACTCCCAGAGTTCCTCAGCCAGCTTTGCTCTGGGAGTTGAAGTCTACAAGTCTTAAAGTTGCCAAGGTTGGAGACCTTTATCCTAAAACACTGGGTTTAAACCTAATCTCAATTTTAATTACAAAATTATTACAGTAGTGCTTCTCCAGCTACAGCAAAACAAGGGTAAATTCTGGCAGGATTCTTTCTCTGAGAATAAGTACTTAAAAGTTTTTAATGTATTCATAAACTATATCAACATAGGGGTTAAGACAGGGTGGTTAAAAACCAAAAGTATTCTGAACAGCTCCAAAAAAGATGTTCAAGCAGACTAACTTGTCAGCCAAATGACAAATGGAGTTCAGTTTAAATAAGCATAAAGAGATGAATAATGAGGCCAAACCCCCTAAGTTCACAT
Organism: Notechis scutatus; assembly: GCF_049901735.1. Taxonomy (NCBI): domain Eukaryota; kingdom Metazoa; phylum Chordata; class Lepidosauria; order Squamata; family Elapidae; genus Notechis; species Notechis scutatus. The sequence goes on from NC_142009.1 coordinate 160,920,902, forward strand.
GCATACATATACAAAACAAGAACAGAAGAGAGGAATCAAAATAATCAAGGAGCTCAAGCAATTTCCCTGCATCAAAGGCAAAATGTTCAGATCACTTTAGTTTGGGGGAAAAGCTAAGGGAAGATTTGATGATGTGCATGCTAACATGGAGCATGGAGAAAGTGGGCAGAGAAAAATACTCTTAAAAATGCTATGCCCAGCAACCATATAAGAAAGATTCAAAGCATCTACTACATGCACACACATGCGCACGCACATACAACACACAGACGCACACACACACAGAGTCTTAGCCAAAAGGACGAGAAGCCACAGGAATGATTTCTTCATGCAGCACATAATTAATGTATAATTGAAGTAAACATGATTTAAATGTTGTGTCCTGGGGGTATGTGTGAGAGTTGGGAGGCTGATGTTTTAACTTCTTTTTTGGAGATTCAGCTATTTTGAAGGAATGAGAGGCATGTCTTAAGATTCTGTGATGTTAAAATACCAAAGTTCCATTAACATTTTGTATCAATATGTTTTTTTTTCCTTTGTATCCGTTAAAGGTAGTAACCCAATGTATTGAGGAATTCAGAATACTCATGAAATTACATTTTGACTACTTAGTTGTATTGCTTTTGGAGAAAAGCTTTGATCCATTATATCAGGGGTGTCAAACTCAATTTCATTGAGGCCCGCATCAGGGTTGTGGTTTATCTTGGCGGGGGGGGCGGGAGAACTGGATAGGCATGGCTGGGCAGGCTTGGCCAGTTTGACACCACTCATTGGGCATGGCCAACTGGGTGGGTGTGGCCAGCTTGACCCCACTCCCCAACTGCTGGCAGGTTTCCTCTTTGCATTGGGTAGACCAGGCCAAAGCCATGCTGAAGCGACACGGACTGGTCCCTTACATTTTCCAGGACGGCCCCATGGGCCAGATATGACCCACATCACGGGCCGGATCCATCCCACAGGCCTTGTGTTTGACACCCCTGCATTATATAGTTTCTAATATTGAAACATCTGTCTCCATCTCTGGGATCTGGGACAGCTGATATACAAACTCTATGTGAACCAATGATTGCATCAAATACAGTATATTTCAGAAAACCTTTAGTAAATCATTTATTATTTATGGAGATTGCATTATCTTTTATTGTGTACAGTGTTATCTCTTGAAAGATTGCGACTGGATAGTGATAATTTAATCTTTAATATCTAATTTGCTCAAAGAAGGTTAACTTAAAAGCCAAACAATACAACATTTGAAATGAGCAGAGTTTTTAAAATGATGTACTACCCCAAGTTTTTTTAAGCTAAGTAAACTCCAATGACTTTTGCTGATTCGTTTGCCAATTTGTTTATTGGGGATATTTGCAGGGTGAGCGTGGTGTCATGGGCCCCCCTGGTCCTGAAGGAACAGAAACATACTATGGAGAGAAAGGGACCACCATCATAAAGGGAGACAAAGTAAATATGCACTTCTTATTTCTCTTGATTACATTGTTTTTAGAAGCTGCCACTTATGATGAGGATTAATGATAAAATAAAAGTTTAAATGAACAATGTGAGCACCATCCATTTTCTGTCTATATTCATTTCTCTGGAACATTCGCTCATTTTCAACTTGTTCACTGCCATCATCTCTTAAGACAGATGGGCTTTGTAAAATAAGGAAAGCATTGTAAAAGACCAGATTAGCCATTCCAGTTATAAGAAATGCTGTGGATTGTAGGTTGGAAAATCCATAGTGCAGATTAAATCCAACAACGCTGATATCAATTAAGTGTCTAAATCTGTTACTATATTGCAAAGTAAAAAAGGGTTTCCCTCCCCCCCTTATATTCAGCTTCAAAAGTGACTTGAGATTTAATTCTGCTCTGAAGTATCTCAACATGTTGCCCCAAGGATTTCAGAATCTGGTCACTCAGAATTTAATGCTTAGCAAATCTGTTAGATTTAACAGTTTATAATAACCAGATATATTGCACAGTTGAGCTTTTCTGCAGGGGAGAAGGCACAAATGTATGCTAATCTAGATTTGGAAAATGCATTTTGTAAACATCAATGGTGCTCTGTATAGTAATTGGATGTTTGTTTGTTTTTAATTCTAATAGGGTGATCCTGGTGAAAAAGGTGAAGATGGCTTTCCAGTAAGTGTAAATCTTTTATGATCTTGCAGGGGAAAACGAGTTTCCCACATCAAACTAATTAACACACACATACAAACAAAATTTCAGATTTCCTAAAGTGCAAAAAGAAAAAAAAATCCCTGGGAAAAAGGAAAGGAAAAACAAGAGTTGGAAATCTATCTCAGGGACAGGAAAAACTCCAAAACCAGATGGCTTAAAAATCCTCTTATTTGCCTATCCGTCAAAATAAAACAAAACAAAAAACAATCTAGCAAAAAAAAATTCTATTTCAATGTTGACTCACCATATATATATATATATCAGCAATTCATTGCTGCAAGGCAAGTATAGATTCACCCTTCTGATATTGTATAAAAATGTTTTTACCCTGTCCCTATGAAAGAAAATGCCACAGTTCTAATGCCTTGATAGATTCCATGTGTTGGAACATTAGCCAAGCAAAATATTTATGTTCTTAACTAACAGCGACCAAGCTAAGGTCATGTTAACAACTGTTTTAATTCCAGCCTCAAATATGGCAATTGTAGGACAAGTTGAAACTATATGAAATAATATTGCAACTTCTGAAAAACAGCATGCAAACCTTATTAAACGTATTTTGAAGTATCCTATATCCATCAAACAGAATTTTCGGTTTTATTAGTCTAATTTTAAGATTAAAAGAAATGAACTTCACATTCTTTAATGGGAGCTTCAGTGAACTTATTTCAACTTCTCATAATAAAAGTTTTCCATTTTAGGAACTTGAAATAAATTTTTAAAGGCTCTAGTGGTCATGGAGCTTTAGAGGGAGTGATGCTTCAGGAACAAATAACCCAAATCAAAATCAAACTTTAATTTTAAATTCTACAACAGTTATAAAAACATCTTTATCTAAACATAGCTGGTTTCTCTAGTCTTTTTTATCAGTCTCTAGTTCATCATTAAGTGCAAATATCAAAAGTACTCCCAGAACAAAGAAGGATATCAGAACTTGCTTGATCACAAAATAGTTTTCAAGTTGAGCCTAAGTTGAGTTGATTTCTGAAATTCTATATTTCAATCAATAACTAAAGTTTAATTTTAATTTTAAAGTTAATAACAGCAATTTTATTATTGTCAGTAATTTTATTATTGTCAGTAATCAATTAATGAAAATGCTCAGCTAAGTTAATTAAGAGGAGTCATAAAAAGAAAACAAAAAATCCCCAAAGAAGCATTAGCCGTCATCAAAAAAGTCATGCTGCATGATTCACTGAAGATGTAAGAAGACTGAAGTCATCAACACACAGTAGCCATGCTTGCATACCATCTGTTTTCTAGTTGCCTACCAGTTGTTTCCTTGCCAAGGGTTCCTTAGTAAAGTAAATCAAGTGTCATTCCAGAGTCCCAATAACTGGAGAGAATCCCCCAAAATAACAGTATCAGCAACTATTATGTGGGTGATCAATAATGAGACTAAAACATCATCGGGATCACAAGAATCTCTGAATTCTGAACATCTTAATTGGCCCTTCAGCTTCATAGGGAACGTTAGCTACACCAGTAGAAATCTCACCACTGATTGCTTGATTGCTTCCAAGCCATCTGTAATGGTCTGTGAGAAGAACCCTGCAAGACAGAAGAGAGAGTTACAGTCTAGACCAGAAGTCGCCAACCTTTTGGACCTCAGGGACCACCAAACTCATAATTTTAAATCCCGGGGACCACTAATATGAATTTTGACTGACAGTGGCTTGCTGACGTTGGTGGGAGAGAGAGACAGAGATCTAATCTAACCCCCCACCCTCTCTCTCTCACACACACACATATACAGAGGCCGGGGTGGGATTCAAAGTTATTAACAACCAGTTCTATATGGGCGTGGCCTAATTTGTGGCTTGGTGATCATGTGACTGGCTGGGCATGGCTTGTATGTAAATATTATAAATATTTATGTAAATATTGATTTTTTTTAAAGCAATTAAAGCAATTTTAGAGCAATTTTTACCCAAAATCAGGCAAAGCAGGCAGGCAGATTGAGTTGCTCACAGAATCACGAATTCATTCAGAGATCTATCTATCTGCCATCGGCTACCTGAGTCTGTCACATAAAATTTGCTTTCAAGCAGACTCACAAAATTAACTCACAACACACCATGTATGTAAATATTTATTTTTTTATTTAAAAAAGAGCAACTTTTATCCAAAATCAGGCAAAGCAGGCAGGCAGATTGAGTTGCTTCCAGAATCACAGATTCATTCAGAGATTTATCTATCTACCATCAGCTACCTGAGTGCACTGAAACTTCCTAAGGAAGGTTCCGCTCTGCTTAAAAGCAGAGCGGAAGATCTAAAGATTAACTAGAAAGCAAGAAATCCAACGATTTCCTGCTTTCTAGCTAATCTAAATCTCTAATCTTAAAAAAAATAGCAATTTAACAGGCATGTTTGCCAGGTTAGGAGTGAGTAAATGGGGAGGGTTCCTGTGGACCATGTGGGCGGTGCAGCCTTGTGTTCCTGCACAACCTGGATTAATTGCTTTAGGGAGGTGCTCTGGGGGTGACATTTCTCTGCAAACCACCAAAATTTTCTCGTGGCCCAACAGTTGGCGACCACTGACATCTGAGTCCTCAGGAGAAATGAGAATAGAGAAACTGTCTCAGAAGGGACACTCAGAAGTGTCAACCCTCCTAGGAAAACCAGACAAAAAACAAGACCAGATGAACTAATTCTACTTTATTATAAGGCTACATTAACCAAATCTTTCAAATCTGAAAGTACAAATCTTCTGCCCTCACTTTTAAGAGACTGACCATTCGGGGTGGGTCCTTCGTAAGTTTTCCCCCCTGACAATTAAGCTACTGGGCACTCCTTCTTTGATTGTCTGATTGTTCCCTAAGGAGTATCTCTTCTATGCACTCCTCAATATATTTCCCATATACCATTACAGAAGGGACCCACCCTAGTTCTCTGGGAAGTACAGGCAGGGGAGTTGGGAAGTGTTTTCAGTTTTGCAAGATTGTGTTAGTGTAAACTTACAATAAAGGTAAAGTAGCATTTAGTTCTCATGGTTTTAGTTTCCTGTCTGGACTACTTTGCATGGCTGATACTAGCCTATCCCATAGTAGCTATGAAATCTTGAGCCAGACTGGGAGTGATCATTTCATGACAGCCCTAGGGTTTCTGAAGATCATACTAGAGAGCTTTTGCCATCTCAAGCAATTGATCAGTGGGGAGTATACCAACAAGATTGCTACTCTGGTTCTGCAACCCAGCACTAGGTAAACTGTTCATAACAAACCAACCAATGATTTCTCTGTGAGACAATTAGAATTTTGATTACATAATCCCTGCACCAGGGATCCATACATTGCTGCTTTGTCAAATATTGAAGGAAGCACAGCTTTGCAGGTCTTCAATGCAGATTTCAATGGTGCAAACTAAATTGACCTTTTTGTCTGTGATCATATCAAAGAGGAGGTGCAAATTTTAATTGATCCGGCATTGACTAACAACTCCATGAGGTGAGAGATCAGATTAGCATAGTAACTCAAGTGTTAATGATGGGAAATTGCAGTACGAGGAGCAAACATAACTGATCTTGGATGATCTGATCCTTGCCCCACCATTCCTGCTGGCTTTTTCACAGATTTTCTGAAGACAATTTATTGCAATTTTTCAGCCAAGCACATATTTTCCCCAGGACCAGAAATCCCGTTCAAGATACTGACACAGTCAAAGTTTTACTTTGTGTGGTCTCTCAGGCAACAAAGTAGAAAACGAGTACAATATGTACAAAAGGAACCTGACTAGGAACTCTTCTCCAACAATCCAGCTCCTCTACTTCTACAACCATTCCTTTGGCATGCTGTCTCTTATTCTAGGTCAGTGTTCCTCAATCTTAGCAACTTTAAGAAGTGTGGATTTCCACTCCCAGAATTCTCCAACCAGCATCAGGTCCACTCATCTTAAAGTTGCTAAGGTAAAGAAATACTGTACTAGGTGAATCTTCCCCAAAGCTACATTCTGCCTCTTCTGCCTCTCATCCAAACAAGATTTTTATATTGAACAAAGTTGAACAGAATAAGGTGCAGAAGGATCCTTACTCTGAAGATCAAATCGAAGATGAAGATAGGAAATGCATCCCTCTTGCACATCCCACTAACTATTTATAGTTATTATATTTATTATTCTAAATATATCCAGTATTGTCTCTCTCTGCTTAATAGGGTAGTTCTGCTTGGAAGAATCCCAACAGGCCTCTCTCGTGTTATGTTCTCTCTAAAAAGAGGATATGCTTCTATTAAATACTTTTAAAAAGTACTGATTAAAAAGAATCCATACAATCTATTAAAAGAAAAAAGTTGCATTTCCTTTTTAAAACAATTTATTTTATTTTATTCAAAACATTAAAATACAAACTACAAAAATAGAAAAAAATGCAAAAACAAAACAAAGCTAAATAAGCCTGCACCCAAAAAGTGCATAAACAAAACAAGACATAAATTGTTCCTCCTAGTTGAATACTGATAAATATATTTCAAAGATAATAACTCCTCCCCCTTGTGAAGCAGGCACATAATTTGTAAATTTCTACAACACTACTTACCCAACCAGCTTAGCCTGACATCTATTTAATATATGAAAATATAGTTAACAGGTAAAACAAATAGCTAAATGAAACTTCCAAACCCTCTGTCAACAATCCATTTATTGCATTTCTCTCACAGAAAGTCCACAATAGCTTCTGGTCTACCATAAGCCACCACAATTATTGTCTTTGGTCCATCCAAGATCAACAATCAATCAATCAATCAATCAATCAGAATAGAGCTGGAAGGGATCCTGGAGGTCTTCTACTCCAACACCCTGCTCAAGAAGGAGACCCTATACCATTTCAGACAAGTGACTGTCCAGTTTCTTCTTAAAACCCTTATTAAAAATATCTTCAATTCTTAATAGTAAACCTTTTCTTTAAAATATTAAACAGGATCTTTTCTTACAATTGGATTTTATTCCCCCAATCACAAGTCTTTATTATGTGTATCTCCACAGCATTTGTTTTACAAAAAAGTCTCCTGTAACTTGTAAGATAACATCGCTTAACATTTTTTTTCCAGTTGGGTGTAATAAAACCATTTCCCAATCTCCCTCAAACTGCTTAGAAAAGTGAACTGGTTGTTCTATCAATTTTGAGTCTTTAGAATCCATACCTTTCTCGGAGTCCTCTAACCAACTTGCATTTTCCCAGTCAGCCTCATCTTTCAGGGCTGCTAGCAGCAAGTTACTTTCCAATCCATCTGGTTATAAATCTTGTGCTAGCGCTGTTAATTGTATCTGATTACCATCTTCTAAAACAGAGGTCACCAACCTTTTGGATCTCAGGGACCATCAAACTTATTATTTTAAATCCCACAGACCATTAATATGAATTTTGACTGATGGTGGCTTGCTGATGTTTTCCCAGGGATTCTGCAGAAAGTAGCAGAGACCCTGGGGAAATCCCCAAAAAAGTCTGCAGGAAAATTCCCCACCCCATTTTCCTACCAATCAATCGTTCTTTATTCGAGACCACAGGATACCGTCTCCAGCTCCGTTCTCAGGGGGAGAGAGAGAGACTTTTGGCTTCATGCAAGGAAAACAGCAGAAGCAGCAGAAGTCGTTCTTTCTCTCCCCTAAACTCCTCCAGAAATGAGTCTTTGCAGGTGCAGCCTTTTGGAACAGGATGCCTTGCAGGGTCCCAAAGACTCATTTCTGGTGGAGTTTGGGGGAGAGAAAGAAAGACTTTTGCTGCTTTCCTTGCGTGCAGCCAAAAGTAGAAGAAGAAAGAAGCAGAAAGAAGCAGCCTGGTGGCCAGGCCAGGCGCCTGGGGCAAGTTCCCCCCTCTGCTCTCTCCCCCTCCCCTCACTACCTCGTGTTGTTCGCAAGGCAAGCGACGCAAGGCTTGTATTCCTGCAGGCCTTGTGTTCCGGCGCAGCCTGGATTAATTGCTTTGGGGGTGACATTTCTCTGTGGACCATCAAAATTTGGGGGTTAAATTAAATCAGCATTCAACTGGTAGATTAATGTTTGAAAGTAAAAATCAGAAGAAAGGAAAAAAATTTCAAAAAATGCAGTTAAAACCCATGCGTTCTTAAAAAGCAGATAGTGGAAAGGAAAAGATGGAGACTCGATTCCCCGACCACTCCCATCTAGAATTATTACCTTCTAGGTCCTCTTCTCAGGTAGGTCCGTGTTCGTCCAAGAGTCATCATGTTCAAAGTGGTGCAAAATTTGGATTTTGTCCATAGAACTTATACTGAAATTTTAATTTTAATTAACTATATTAACTCATGTAAAATATCTGCCATCTTTTAAAAGGGGTCACCAGGCCAGAGCATCAAAGGGGGAAAAGGTGAACCTGGGAAACCTGGTCCACGGGTATGTATGGTTTTTTTTTCTTATCTAGCCATTTGGATATTTTTACACCATAGGGAGTTCCACAAATGGAATTGATTTCTTATTGAAGTTGTACATTGTCTTTTGAGGGCTTTGCAATTTCCTATTTATTTATTTTTATATTTTGCTATTTTAAAATTATCTCTGTAATGACCAGAGGGCTGAACATATATTTCCAGGTTGGGATGCGAGGGTGTTTTGTTTTCATGGCTGATGTTGTTTTGTTACAGTCCCATTGAATTTTTCATTCAGAAAGGTACATTAGAAGAATAAATTAAAGAGGACAAAATATATTTAATGAAACAGCCATGAATTTCACTGAAAGGGTCTTCACCAGCATTTAGTCTCATGTAAGCTATTTGTTGTAGTTTTATGTTCTGTGAAGTTGCAAGGTAGTAAAGAAAAAAACATTGCTTTCCACACACACAAATGATGGCATCTACATAAACAAATAGGAAAGTTTAGATTCAGTTCATCATAAAACCATGGAAAGTCTTCAGCAGAGGTGCTTTGCAGTATGCAAGAGCAATGCAGAAGTACCTCCTACCTGTCTGTATCTGAATGCTTCATCTGGCTTGTAGACACACCCATTGCAGGGACAAGTAGGAGTTGTCAGATGGAAGTTTGCAAAGCAGCTTTGTGAGCTTTGCAAAAGATTCAGCTGGTTTTAGGGATCTGAGGGGGGTGTTTTATTCCTTCCCTTGAATATTTGTATTTGTTACTGTGACCAAAACTACTTAAATAAAAGGGGTTTTAAAAAACAGATATGGGCAAATGGTGATTTGATCACCCTGTTTTGTCTTTTCCTTGTAAAAAATGTAAAAACTTTCTGTTAAACCATAAACTTGACTGATAACCAAAAGTGGATTAAAGAACTTTGAGGCCAGGCCCTGAAGGCATCCTGCACAATTTCCCCATCAGTCTGATAGGTCCCACTGTACTTCCAATGCCCTGAAGGGAAAAAGAGCTTCCCAAACTTTAAGATACACTTTGCTGAAATCGGTGGGAGGTTTTCATTGTTGTTATTTGTTTATTTGTTACTGATAGAGAACAGCTGAGGGGAAGTTTTAGTTGGGAAAAGAAAGGTGGCCAGACTTTCAAAAAGTGGAACTTTCTTTGAAAAACCATTCCTTACTAACTGCAACGAGTTTCAGAATAGTGACTGTTGATATCAGCTGGAAAGGTTCAAAAGTGTGCGTATCTTTACAATTGCGGTGTTACACAATCCAGCAGAAGCAAGGGAGTAAGTGTACATGTGGCTGTGGAAAAGTGTCCTATGCTCTGTGCTTACAATAGGTTCTGCTAGAGATAGAACTGCCATAGCCAGTTCTAACTCTGATCAGATATACTAGGTGTGTACTTCAGGGGGTATTCCACATATTTTCATATCAAAGAAGCTCAGACACTCTTTTCCAAACAACATTGGGACAGACTGAATATGTGAAAGAAGGATACTTACATGGATGAATAGGAAGTCATCTGGAGGTTTATTAGGATGTTAGAGAGCAGGATTAGTTGATGATTCCGCAGCATTATTCTCACCATTTTTCCAAGAAAACTTGAAAACTGTGATTATTGTGCAGGGAAATACTTTGTGTAACTCGTTAATTCTTCATTAGTCTCAGCAACCCAATAGAAACAAGAATTTTCATGCTGACTAAATAAGTAAAATTATTCATTTTACAGGGAAGGCCTGGAAAGGATGGAGAGGATGGAGAGAAGGGAGAACGTGTATGTAGGTCACTTTATCATAAATATTGTATTCATTTTCATTTTCATAGAAGATTTGCTGCTGGTAATTCTTGATTTCAAGATGAAAACCTATGAATTGTTCTGCATGTCAATTTTGCAAAAATAACTTTGGACAGTCTTTAGCTTTGTTTTGGGAAAGGGGAAGTCATTTACAATGATTGTGTACAAATCGGGCCTTTTCTTACTGTGATACCTGCAGGGAGTACCTGGTCAGCCAGGAATTCATGGACAACCTGGTGTATTTGGATCTAAAGTAAGTAGCCACCATATAATAAGTACAAAAAGTCAAATAAACAAGTATAACTAGATAGATAGATAGATAGATAGATAGATAGATAGATAGATAGATAGATAGATAGATAGAAGCATACTCAAACTACTTCTTTTAATCAGAGCCTCTAACAATGATAAATCTGTGTCTCATAGAGCTTATGTTAAATAATAGGTAAATCTTTCTGGAAAAAAATTCTCCACTTAGAATAAAAATCATGGCAACCAAAAATTCATAGTCCTCCACAAACCATTTTGTCCTAGTAAGCATTATAATAGCAGGTCAGAGACTGAGTAAAAAGGATTTTTTTCCTTAATCTGTTATTGGTTCCCATCAGTGGTTGGTAAAGAGGAAGGATCAAGGATGATTCAAGTAGTGATCTTTCAGAATGAAAGGAGGGAAAAAAGAATGCAGCTGATTTCTGAATCATTCATCTTAACATGATAACTAACTTAAACTAGGGTTTGCTGAGTTCTTATCTGTTATGTTTATAAAACCATAGGATTGTCCTCTTTTGTGATTTAATCCAACAGGCACACAGGGGAGTTTAGCCACAATACTTTAATAGGTCTTCAACTAGCAAACTGCAAAATGGTTTCTTAATATATATGCCTCTAAATTAATTGATATTCATATTGCTTATAACAATGTCACTGGCGTTGTTATAATCTACTATAATGTATTTGTTAAGATTGCCAATTTTCAAGCCAATTGTTAAAAACCACTGCAACTGTAGCCTGGATGATCAAACCTAAGTCCAAAATGTTGTGTTCTGTGCAGTGTGATTTTTGTCTTAAACAAGCAGTTTTTGGGTAAAAGTTTCCATGAGACAAAATGTTCTTCCTACACTCTCTATGGCTCAGTGGTTAAGACGCTGCACTTGTTGGTTGGAAATCTGACAGCCCAGGCTCGAGACCTGAGTGCCACCTTCACCCCGGCTCCTGCCAACCTAGCAGTTTAAAAGCATGCAAATACAAGTACATAAATAGGGTATCACTTCGGTGGGAAAATAACAGCACTCCATGACATCATGCTGGCCACATGACCATGGAAATGTCTTTGGACAGCACTGGCTCAATGGCCTTGAAATGGAGATGAGCACTGCCCCCTACAGTCGGCAGTGACTAGTGAAGTAAAATCCACAGGGACTCCTTTACCTTGTTTACCTACACTCCCCGAACCTTCTAAAAGAAGTGAAAAATATTTAAATCCCAGCCCTCCCAATGTGAGCATTGTATCATTATCAGAAGACCTTTTAGTGTTTGCTGGTTGGCAACATTTTTAAGTATTGGTTCAAAACTGGCAGAATAAATCTTATCAGCAGAAGGGCTCTACAGACTCCCACAGCTAGTACACTATTTGGGCTTACAGTATTTTTATAGATATAATTTGTTCTATATTAGCATACTCCAAACCTTGAATCCTGATTGGTCCACACGGACCGCAACCTGATTGGACAACTAAACGGCCGTGATTGGCGTGCTAAGAATCAACCGCGATTGGCCGAGCCGATCGCGGGAGATTCAAAGCCCTGTCATTGGCCGCCGAGCCGAGAGCAGTTCCTATATGAAGGGCTGCCGCGGATCGCAGGTCTTGTACAGAACTGTATACTGAATAAAGAGCTGAATGTTCACTTTTGGTCTCGCATCTCTGTTGGGACCGATCTACCCGATCTAACATAATTTATATTGTTAAAACTTTACAAAGTTTTCAAGTGGTTAATGGTATGTATTTGGATCTGAAGGCATTCATACATGCAAAGTTATTAAAGAGAACTGATACACATTTCTGCATTGGCTATGTCTTCCCTTTCCTCCCTTCCCAATGCAATCAGTTGGTTATACCCACTTGTTTCAAAGTCAGTAGATAACTTTTTTTCTTTATCCTCCTCCCAGGGAGACAAGGGTATAGCAGGACCTCCTGGACCTCCAGGAATTGTAAGTATAAAATCTGGTTTTAAATGTGTTTAAAAAATAAGTAGATAGTTGAATGCAGACTAGACTGTTTGCTTGCGTATTGCAGTATTGACTACTCTGATCAGCAGCAGTTTTCTAGGCTGTTAAATATAACTATTTTTAATTATCTGGGCTGAACCTGATATTGACTATATGCAAAGTATTGCAATCCCATGACTCACTATCCAAATAATCTGGGGGCTTCCTTCCTTCCTTCCATCCTTCCTTCCACTATAAAGATCTGACTTTGTTAATAGAATGTTACCTTGGGACACTGGCAATGTGATTTGGAGTTGGATGGTCTTACTCTAGAGTTCTTTATGACTACATTCCACTGCATTGAGGCAGGATCTGCTCAACTGGTTTGCTTCCAGTAACTAAGAGCCTAACTGAGATTCAGAAAAAGCTCCAGGGTGTAGATTATTCCTGAATTCTGGTACACATACAGTGTTTACTGCTTAAACACAAAGGTGACAAGGGCCTCAGACAAGATCACTCCTATGCAAATTCTAAGCACAGTGGATCCTGGTGTTTCCCCTGATTTTCAGAGGAACTCTGGGTGATGAAGGAGCATCAGACATGCCTTTGGATTTCCTTCTGGTGATAAGGGTAGCAAAATGTGGTTTCTGTGGTTTCTTCCCCAAACCCCAAAAACTTTAACCTTAGACTGTCTACTATTGACCTCACCCCTTTCCTAAGAGGTCTGTAGGGGGCGTGCATAAGCGCACCAATGTGCCTACCATCCCTGTCCTATTGTTTCTTTTATTTTTTATTTTTCTTATATGTATCCATGTATTCATAACTATGTTTTTACTTATACCTATTATCTTGTAAGCAATTGACAAAAATAAATAAATAAAATAAAATAAAATAAAAATAAATGTCCATGGAGAGGCAAGGCTTGTTTAGGGTGATTCAGTCCCTTTAGGTAGAGAGGAACCAAAGGAACAATTACATGGTTCCTGTGAGTAATATCCTGAGCATCTGTTGAATAACTTTTCTTGAATTTGCTTGAAGTGGAACCTAGAGGCTATAGGTCCTATAGAGCTCCCCAATTATCTGAGAAGAGTTTGAACCTGTCAACCCCAATGAAATAAACAGGATTCTTGGGGCTGTGAGTTCAATCATCCTTGTTTTAAAACTCAGAGAGCACCAGGGACTTCACAGTCCATCTTTGAGCTACATATATACTATTCTATTGGCACCAATGAGCTACATATATACTATTCTATTGGCACCAATGTTATAGTATTATAGATTCTGGTTGTTTAAAATGTCCCAGGAAGTGACATGTGGCAGGTTTATGTGACGATTAATACTTCTATGAAGGAGAAGCATGCTCTAAAGAGGTCATGCTAGACTAGCAAAACTGAATTATTTTTGGCCAGTCTTCAGCCAAGTTGTTGAGAAGGTTTATAGCTCCAGAGGACTCCTAGGCAAATGGATAATCTGGATCCTTATTAGTTAGGATTCGGATCTGGTTATAACATTGAAGCAGTACTGATAGCACAAACCCAAAGTGGTTTGCCTTGCTCAAATGAAACCTTTGTTACTGTGTTGTGTGCATTCATTAAAATAACCTTCTTTTTAGATACGGGAAGGCTTGGGAAATTTGGGAGTTACAATTCCAACACATCTTGGGAACTCCAGGGTTGGGAAGGTTGGGTTAGAGCAATTCCTAAGAAAGACAGGAATCCCAGAAATACTGTAAGCTCTGACCTATTTGGAAAATTTCAGGTTGAAGGGTTTTCTGTGTTTTGATGCTTGGCATTATTTAGGTTACAGATGAAAAAGAAGAAACAGTGTTTGGTGAAAAGGGTGATCCAGGACCTCAAGGGTTTCCAGGAAGGAAAGGTGAACTAGGTCCCAAAGGTAAATCTTGGTCATTATTTGTTATATATTCTTAATTGGTTGAGAAATTAATTGAAGTTAAATAAAATTTAAATTGCTAGCCATTTTTTTTACTCATGATGTTTTAATTCTCTTGTGTTACAAGCTGCCTTGATTATTATACAGCCAAGTGGATAGAAAGGTGGGATATAAATCCAGTAATAATTCCAATAATAACAAATGTAATTGTTTTTTGTCATGATTTGAGAGAAAATAAGTAACATATCCTCTAGAAAAAAAAATCAAAACAATCTTCTACAGTATGTCTTTTGCGCCCCAGATTATTATACAGCCAAATATCAAATATAATTTAAGACTTTACTTTCTGAATTGTGATTATATTTATTTTATAGGTTTTGAAGGTAGTCCAGGGCCACCAGGTCCTCCAGGTGAGAATATTTGTTAATTTGGTTAATTGATTAATTAGTTTTAGACTGATTTTTGCCATAACTTTGCCAACTTTTACTTCCAATAATTTCTGTGGATATAAATAGTATATTTTCACTGATATTCACCATAGTTTTTGAAAAATTATTTTATATTTATAAAGCATTTACTTATCTTCAGTATCATTTTCCTATTTTGCATTGAACTTTCCAGTGTCTGGCATTCTTGATACCTTATCAGTGGTTTTGCATCTTTTCTTTCATAGTTGTATTTTTTCTTAGCAATGTAACTGACAATATAGACGCTTAGTCTCTAAAAGTAAAAGAGTAAAGAGGTTACATCACATCCATGAGATGAGGCAGAGGGAAGGCAGGGTTGTGGGTTACATGTGAAATTTATTATGAACACCTTATCAAGTAACAGTTGTAATGTACTTTCGGACACTGCATCTTTGTCTACATCTGACTAGACACCCAGTCTCCCACTTCCTCTCCCTTTCTCCTGCCTCAATTCTGTATAAGTTTAACCATTCAGTGAATCAAGTAAAGTGAGTTGTAGTTCACCAAAACGTAGACCTTTTAATAAAACATGTTGTCCGAAAAGATGTTCCTACTGTAAATACTGTATTTAAATACTGTATTTAAATGTACATTATCTTTTTTTTTTTTTTGAGGCATAATGTTCTTTTTCTCTTTTCTGAGAAAGTTAGCATACTTTTAAAAAGGACCAAAATGTTTAATATGACACAGTTAAATCAAAATGTATTTGAATAATAAGACTTATGAAGTGATTGTTTAAAAGATCTGTTTGATTTACACACTTATAACACTTTACATTTGGGGTCATTGAAGTGGCTTCAACATGAGTTTTCTTATGTCCATCTTAATATAACATTTAATTGTTTTATCTTGTGTTTGAAAAATATTTATGACTATGTCCACCTTAGATAACCTGATGTCTCCTAGATCATGGAATATTATGTCAAAACAATTCTTTTCATTTCCCCTCTCTTTCTCATTACAGAAGAATGTTAGATTTCTATCTCATCTGGCTATTTCAGAACTGATTCTTTTATAATATCTGGTGGTTCTTATTTAAGATAAAACTTTAGAGACAACATTTTTAATGCAGCAACTCTTCTAGACTTAACCAATATGATGTTGTAATTAAGATAAATGTTTAAGATATGGTTATTTGTTAGCATACTACTTCACAGGTTTGTTGAAGCAGTTAAATGAAAACAGATCTCCACATTAAGGCACCTTGGGCTCCTGGATATGCAATTACAATAACTAAATCATACGTAATTGATAAGTTTGGTATATATTATATCTCAATATCTCTTTAATGGAATGAGATGGCATGGCAGCCACCAGAAACATATGATCTGTATGTCTACACAAATGGATTCTGGTTGGGAGTATCTCCTATATCTTTAGATTTCGTGAAACTGGATATTTTTATAAATAACAATCTTGATATATAAACCAATGAAAATTGGAAATGATTAAAAAGAAAAAAAAATGCTTCGACATATTGTCATATTAAGATATATGGCTATTTTTACTATTCTTACCTTTAATATTTTTATTTGATGTTGTTACTATTATTGATGTATAAACCTTCTTAAGGTTTTCGTGCATTTATTTCGCTGCCATCTTATAATCCAGGGCAAGTTATTCCAGGGCCAGCTGGCTTTCCTGGTGAAAGAGGGAGAAAAGGTGACCAGGGGCCTCCTGGAACATCTTTGCCTGGGCCAATAGGAAGAGTTGGACTTCCAGGACCTCGTGGTTTACCCGGGGCTCCAGGCCTCCCTGGTGGAACAGGCAAGTCACTATTTTCTTTAGAAAAATCTATTATTTAATATTTTAAAAGACCTGACATAAGCTGTAAATATCCGGATTGTGGCCAGAATGTGTTGAATGAATTTGTCAGAGAAGATAATTGAATACTTGTTCTTCAAAACTATTATTTTGGCAAGGCTAAATGACTTTACAACGAGTGAGTGGTGACTTCTGACAGTAATTTATTAAGATCATACAATTAATCCATTGCAATACAGTATCCTATTTTCTTAACCTCTACAATTGTTGGATAGAAGGTACTGCAATATAGATTTCTTGGCATGATTATTACTTTGCAAATTGTTGGGATTGCTAAAATATAGAGAGATAATATTATGTGAATTAGCCTTAAAGAAATGGACATTATTAGTAATATAATTTCATGGCTCCTGCGTTTTTGTTTTTGTTTGGCAATCCATGCCATTGGTGTAGATTATTGCTGTTTAAACATCAAAATTAATATCCTTTATTTTCTTACCTATTGCAGATGGAAGTAGGTGTGAACGTGGTCCAGCTGGTGACCCAGGTGTTCAAGGCACCCCAGGGCAGTCAGGCTACACAGGAGAAAGAGGAGAGAAAGGTAAGAATGATATTGGTTTTTGACTTTCATTTTTGAGTTCCAAAAAAGAGATGTCATTGATTAATGATTAATGAAAAATAAATACAATAAAAAGTACGTCCTCGACATACGACTACAGTTGAGCCCAAAATTTATGCTGCTAAGTGAGAAATTTGTTTAGTGAGTTTTGCCCCATTTTGCGATTTTTCTTGCCACATTTGTTAAGAGAATCACTGCTGTTGTTAAATTAGTTGTTAAGTGAATCTGGATTCCCCATTGACTTTGCTCCTCAGAAGGTCACAAAAGGTGATCACATGACCCCAAGGCACTGCAACCGTCATAAAGGTGAACCAGTCATCAAGCATCCGGATGTAAATCACATGACCATGGGGATGTTGCAATGGTCATATGTGTGAAAAGTGGTCATAAATCACTTTTTTCAGTGCCATTGTAAGTTTGAATAATCACTAAGTGAACTGCTGTAGGTCGAGGATTATCTGTATGAGGATCAGGTAAAAGAATCACAAATATACATGTGAACCAGTGGTGGGATTCAAATTTTTTTTGCTCCCGGTTCTGTGGGGCGTGGCTTGGTGGGCCTGGCAGGGGAAGGATGCTGTAAAATCTCCAGTCAGAGCTGGCACTTGCCGGTTCTCCGGACTACTCAAAATTTCCGCTACCGGTTCTCCAGAACTGTTCAGAACCTGCCGAATACCACCTCTGATGTGAACATACATCTCACTTTAGATATACTCTACTACTTCACATGTAACGTGAAGAATGTAATAAAATGTTGCATAAAAGCTGTGGAAACACAGATAGATTTATAAGCTTCACACCCTAAGTAGAACAGGTAATTTACTTAGTGAATTTTTAAAAACAACATTGGTTGCTGCAAAGAAAGACATCACAGGCTTAAAGGCAAGCACGAGTGCAGGGTGTAAAGGTAGTCCTCGACTTACAACAGTTCATTTAGTGACCATTCAAAGTTATGATGGCACTGAAAAAACGTAACATGACCATTTTTCACACTTACAACCTTTGTAGCATCCCCAAGCTCATGTGATATAAATTCAGATGCTTGGCAACTGGCATGTATTTATGATGGTTGCAGTGTGCTGGTGTAATGTGATCACCTTTTGCAACCTTCTGAAAGCAAAATGGGGAAGCCAGAGTTGCTTAATAGCCAGTTACTAACTTATCAATTACAGTGGCAAATCTGTGGCAGGAAAGGACATAAAATGGGGCAAAACTCATTTAACCCACAGAAATTTTGGGCTTAGTTGTGGTCATAAGACAAGGACTACCTGTATTTTTGTTATTTACTTTGAAATAAGAGACCATTACTTTTAATATTCCTTGATACATTCAAAGCATAAATGTATATGTACCCTTCCTTAAATTTTTATGAACAGAATTGTGATTACAGTTCTTTTTGATTTTGCTCACTCCCCATTATGTCTCAATACCTTCCTATTTCCAAGTCAGTAAAATTCTGAACTAAATTTTGAAAAACTAGAAGATCTTCATATGCAATGAAGAACTCTTGTAAAGATGTCATTTGACTTTCTCCTAGTTTCTCTTGGCACTTATATTTCTCCCCTTATAAACACACACGGTAAAAGTGTACCTTGTACAATATGTAATACATGCATGACTTTTCATAATTAGTGTAACTTTCAACATTACTCACAAGAAATGGAGCAAAAACAAGGGAGGCAGTTGTAGAACTGAACCGACATTTCCAGCCTGCTGCAAGAAGGGACAAAGAGAACCGCTATAACAGTGTATGCAAGAAAACGGAACCAGAAATTGTATTTGAGTTTTGTGTGATAAAGCAAGATACAATCTCCCAAAATGTGTGAATGGGCTCAGGAAAAAACAAACACTAAAATAGATTTCATTTAATTCCCAAAGGAAGGCAATTATTATTAAACTATAGTTAATACAATTATTGTTTGATCAAGCACCTAAGGCTTTCAGGGCTCACAGGCAATATTTTAGGGCAGGCATGTTAAACACATAGCCCACAGGCTGGATCCGGTCTGTGCAGGCCATGCCAAGGATAAAAAAAATAATCATGATACATCATGATACAGCCAACGATGCAATCAGGTTGACACCCCTGCTTTAGGGTTTCAAGTAGATTATTTTCAACATGTCACATTCAAAGTTTGATTAAATATGTGTTGAATATTATGTCACACATATTTCCATTCCTGAGGTATGAGATGCTGAATGTAAAGAATTTTCAAACATGTTTACCTTTTCCCATAGGTGATAAAGGTGATGGCTGCTTGGACTGTGATGGAGCAGGTTTTCCTGGACCACCAGGGCCCCAAGGGCTTCAAGGGGAACCAGGTAAAATAAAAAGAGGGAATCCCTTAATTAGATTGCAGATAAAACTTTTCCCTAGAATTTGTTCTGTTTTTCTGTTGTTCCATTCATCATGTTGCTTCATATAGAAATGGAGAGATAGTTTCAACATACACATTTGTAACAAAATAACAAGTTTTAAATGTTAGTTTGTATTACTACTAGATGAGGAGAAAGTAAGAATCACTTGGAATCATTGGTGCTATTCAGCCGGTTCGCACCGGTTCCTCTGAACCAGTAGCAAGGAGGGTCTTCTGGCTGGCCACGCCCTGACTTGGTCGCCGGTCGCTCACTTGCCCCGCCTGCCTGACGCTAGCCCGCCCAGTCACTCCTTAGGGTATTTCTTTTTTTTCTCCTCCCGACAATCAGCTGTTCCTACGATCAGCTGTGCTGGGATTCCCCTCGCTTACTTACTGCTTCGCCCAGGAGGCTTCCCTGAGACCCAGAAGGCCCCCAAAATGGGGGGTACTCCAAAAAGCAAAAAAGCCACGCCCACCTAGTCACATGGCTATAAACCCCTAGCCATGCCCACAGAACTGGTAGTAAAAAAATTTGAATCCCACCACTGTTTGGAATGTTCCTCCCTTCTATTCTGGGCTCTTCAAATTTCAATTTCATTCTTAACATGAGTTAAATAATTTTGGCATTTATTTTAATTCATTTTGATGAAAGAGTCTCTTGTTTGACCCTGGAGCAGTAGAAGTGAAGTTAACTCTGCCTTTTTCTGAAAATGCAATCTTTATTTTCTCCTGAACAAAAAATAAGAGTAACAAGCCTACATTTTCTTATCCTGCATCTTTTCTCTGTCTACGCAAAATGTGAAAACATTATAAATGGCTGTTTGAAAAATAAGTCTCACAAATGTCAAACTTCATCCACAATTTCTACACAATTGCATGATCGTTTAGTTTTGTTTAAGCAGTTTGGAAAGGATGAGCATTCTCTGTAATTGAGGTGATGGTTAAAAATTACATAAAATTCCTTCTTTTTATTGTTGAAGAAAAACATATTGAATTATCATTCCAATATAGCTAGTTCAAGTAAAAAGTATTGATCTTACTGGCAATCAATAAGTAGGATTTCTGACACTGATTTTAAATTATAGGCATTGCCAACTATTTCAAAAACTTCCTGAAAAATAGATTAAACACAGAGCAATACTACTCACAGATGGAACTGGCCAATATTTTAATTTATAATGAGTGGCCTAAACATTACATGGGAGTAACCTTCAACAGTTGACTTCTAATACAATACATGACTGGTTTTTTTTTAAATGTCTAGCCACCCCAGCAGCTTTTAAGATTAGGCAAGCATCCACATGGCAAAAGTTTTATGACCCATGCCCACAATAGGCTCAAAAAAAAAATTAAAGTTTTTTAAAGCTATCGGTTTAAAAAAAATATTATACTTAGTTTTTATTGAGCAGATCTTTCTCCATTACATGTGATTTTTTGATTAGCACTTTTGAATACAATAAAAGTAGAAAATTGCTGAACAGACAGACTCAAGAAGAGTTTCTCAATTCATTCCAGTAACATATGTTGACAGTTATTTGGCACTAGTCTTCAAGTCATTGAGACAGCCCTTTCATTACCACCAGTTCTTCATAGTAGCTGAGAACAAAATTTGAGGATTTTGGGAAGGGATTTAGTACCTTTGACTATCCAAAGCCATCTTCTCATTCAAAGCAGTGATCAAGGTTTCAGCCAGACAAATGTGGCTCTCCAAAAATATCAAAAGCCAATCTAAATACTTTTTCCCCTCTTTTTCTTTTTAAACTAAAGCTGTACACTTTTATGCCTTCTGCAAATACTGTAGTTAGCATGTACAATTTGAAATGATAGCTAGAAAATGCTCTTCCAAGCACTTATTTCTTTATTTATACACACATATTCTATTCCTTTAAAAAGGCAATCCAGGACCACCAGGTGCTAAAGGTGATAGAGGCCTTCCTGGATTTGAAGGCATTCCGGGAGTGGCAGTAAGTAAATGGGCGTTTTGGGCAACTTTTCAGATAAATGTTTTTGTAATAATGAATGTCATCAGTGCTTTAGTGTTCATTATCTTAGGCAATGAATTACAAATACAAGGCCAAAGCATCTTTCTTTTTGTATTTAAGGGCATGGCATTTTGTTTTGATGAATAGGAAAAAGCTTGCATTTCCCATCTCACAGCCCTTATGGAAAGGAGTAATAATGTTTCAGTTATGTCAATAGCCAAGATCTTTAGGACCACACAGGTTGCTAGGTCAGGAGCTGCAGATGCATGCCCCTCCCCCATTTAACACATGCACATATACATTCACAAATGCATGCAGGTATCATTAATTTCCTTGCTTTGCAGCACACTTGAGCAAGGCCACTTGGAGAGGATAGTGTTTTTAAGCTGGGCTGCTGGAAGGCCACTAGCAGTCCTGAGCAGTTTCTGGCAGGGGAAAAGGAAAGCATTGGTGCTTCTCCTTCTCCCAGCGCACAGCTTGCGACCTGCTAGTTTCTCACTGGAGACGTTCTGTTCTTTCTCAATATTTCTGCTGAAGAATACAGATTACTGGCAGAGAAGCAGTCTGATTAATCATTGTGAAGAGGGAAGCCAGTAGCAATTCCTACTGCCTTGAGGGCAGTGGCTTGTGCTGTGGGTGACTTCATGGACTAAAACTCTCAGTCCTGTAATCTTTTAACAGGATGAAATGATGCATCTTAGGGCACCAACTAGAACCAAGTGTGTCCAAAATCTAAAACCCATGATTTGGCAAATTTTATAACATGTTTTATGATGTTAAAATGATAATAAAACACTTCATGACATAATACAAAACATGCTGATGTTTGACTGTGCTATACAATTCAACATAGGGTATTTTCAAGGCAGATACATCTGTGAATGTATCTCAGCTTTTCCAGTGAAGGCAATACAATAGAAACTATACATTGTGGAAAGCATTGAGTAATTAGGCAAGAAAAAAATATGAAAGGATGACCCAAAGGGTGGCAGATTCCTTCGTATTTATAATAACCAGGGGTCAAAGCAGTTACAAGTTGTCCACTTAAGTTATTTACTATGTCCTTTATTTTCTTGACTAGAACTTCTGTGTATGGCCTTTAAACCATGCAATTGCTTCCAAAAAGCAAACTAACTAGTTAGTTTACTAGATTTCTAAATCAGAGTCTGCCCAATTTTGGGATCAAGAAATATTATGTTAATAAATGAGAAAGTATGCCTGTAAGGATAGAAATTCTTCACTATCATTGAATGTGGAATTGTTTAAAAATGCACCCATGCTTCAGTTCCCTACCTTTGGAATGATAATTTTCTTTGGAAATGAGAGCTTTCTTTTCTTTGGAATTTCTGTGTGTAGGTGATTGTTGGAGGCGGTGGCACTGTTGAAGCAGGGGTCCTTGGTGCTCCCTGAGCTTGCTTGTTTTCTTGCAAAAGTTTCATTACCCTAACTAGGCAACATCATCAGTGCTAGTAAGGAGTGCTGTTTGCTGTCAGTTTATATTCTGGTGCCTTGCCTGCCTGTGAGGGTGGAGGCAAGTCTTAGAGATTCTTTGGTTGGGCTGTTTACTGATGGCTGTTTGGCAGTTTCTTGACTGGGGTATTGCTGACTTGATTGTTGATCTGAAGTTAATCTTGAAGTTAATCTATGCTAATCTGAGTGCTGCTTACTGGTGGAGAGGTGCTGGAGTCTTTTTCTCTTTGGGGCTGGTTGATTATCTCTATTGCATAGTCTATAGATGCTGTTGATGTCTATGTGTCTATTAATGGTTGTTTTCTCAGAGTTCCATGCTTCTAGAATAGACACATAGACATTAACAACGTCCCTGGCATTTTTGGACTTTGGCCTGGTCTAGGATTGTCATATTTTCCCAATTGAAACTATGGTTAAATCTATCTATATGTTGTGAAATTGAAGAATTCTCATCATGTCTTCTGACTGCCAGCTGGTGTTCATGGATGTGTTCTGCCAGTCTTCTGTCTGTTTGTCCTAAATAGTGGTTGTTGCAGTTCTTACATTGTATGTTGTAGATGATTCCTATTTTTTCTTCTACGGTTACTGGGTCTTTTAGTTTGCTTAAGATGTTTTGAAGGGTTTTAGTTGACTTGAGTGCTATACTGATTCCATGTGGTTGTAGAAGTCTATTCATGGTTTCTGAGATATTCTTGATGTATGGCAATATAATTCTTTTTAGGATTTGTGTGGGTTGTGCAGTATTGGGTTGAGAGGTCAGGGACCTTTTGATAAAGTTGTGTGGGTGTTCATTTTCTTGGAATGTGTTGCATAGGTGCTCCATTTCCTTTTTCTGCTATTCTGGGTTGCTGCAGAGTGTCTGGGCTCATTTTAATAAAGTCCTTACACAGCTTCTCTTGTGGGAGATTGGCTTGTTCCTTTGGTAGTATGGTTAGTATGAGTGTTTTTTCTGTAGACTTGCATTTCTAGTTTGGCATTGTGGTCTCTGCTGATCAGAATGTCCAGGAAGGGTAGCGAGTTTTTGTTTTCTTCTTCTCTAGTAAACTAGAGAAAACAAATATTCTCCTTTATTGGTACTATTGAAGCAATTTCAGGGAGTGTGATTTTATGAATCTGCCCTGATAATTTCAATTTACTCTTGGATTCATTTTACTGAATTCATTTTTGAATATAATTTTTATATTTTTTATTAAAGAAATGATTAACAAGATAAAAACAATACCAATTACCTAATCAAAGAAATCAACGTTGCCATCTCAGCAAATCCTGCCATCTTCACCAGACATTCCTCCATTGTGGTTATTTTAAACAAAAGCACTTTTCAAATTAAGAGAGAGAACTTTCCTCTTTAAGAGAAAACTTTCTTAAATCCAAACCA
Organism: Notechis scutatus; assembly: GCF_049901735.1. Lineage (NCBI taxonomy): Eukaryota > Metazoa > Chordata > Lepidosauria > Squamata > Elapidae > Notechis > Notechis scutatus. The sequence goes on from NC_142009.1 coordinate 160,945,323, forward strand.
TATTAAGCTGCTTGCTATTGTATCCACTTTTGTTCCAGAAGAAAACTTGACTCACCAAACGCTTTTTTCCCCCTTTATCCCACTGATCTGGGGATCTCTTTTTAACTATAAATAAGTTACATTCTAAGGTGTTTAAAAAGTCAGGCTCTGAGCAAACCTTCAGCAAGTTTTAGTGTTCTAATGCCCTTAGAAAGGTGGCATTGCAGGTGAAAGCTGACTCTTCCCTGATCCCCAGTCGTTCTACTCAAGAGTCGACTGCATGTGCTGCAGTCTTCTCATGAGGAACATACTTCTGGAGTAGAGGTGGGTGATCTTATAGTTTCCTCTTGTCTGGAGAGGGTCCACTGTCTCCATTTGGCTGCTAAACACCACCATCTCCACTTTTTCATAAATGTCCACCATGAATTTCACTGGAAATCTTCCATTTTAACCGAGTTTGAACTTCACATCAAGGGATAATTCAGTGGCCCATAGATTACTGTTAATTTACAGGTGCATTTTTTTTTTAAATGAGCAATTTTGGCAAGTACTTCACTAAACAGCTTGACAGAAGAAAACTAATTCTGCTGTAACTGTAATTTCAGGGACCTCCTGGTGTACGTGGTTTGACAGGAATCCCAGGACCAAAAGGAGAACCTGGAGAAATATTCTATGACTCCATTGTAAAAGGTGAACAAGGAGAACCAGGATTACCTGGACAATCAGGTATTCCTGGCAAAGAAGGAAGGCCAGGAAAGGATGGTGTCCCTGGCATCCCAGGTCCTAAAGGAGCATCTGTATGTATCTATCTGTTATGTCCATTCTTTTATACACATTATAGAACATAATTATGTGTGTGTGTTTAAATTAATTAAATTTATTTTTAAAACATTTCTGAACATTTGCATAATATGATGAATTATATAGAACTCTTAACTGGTTGAATAAAAATCCCTTGGTAATATGAGTAGATAAATTAATGAACTCTAGTAAATGCATAGTCTGAAAGAAAAAGCATATGCTGTGGTTAACTGATGCACAGATGGGCCGCAGTTTTAGAAGTTTAAGATGTTTCACTATATGTAGAAAGGAGATTCGTTGACTATGAAAGCCTTTGATTGTGTGGATCACAACAAATTGTGGCAAGTTCTTAAAGAGATGGGAGTACCAGACCATCTTATTTGTCTCTTGAGAAACCTATATGCGGGTCAAGAAGCAACAGTGAGAACTGGACCCGGAACCACTGATCAAAATTGGGAAAGGAGTTTGGTGAGGCTGTATACTGTCGCCCTGCCTATTTAATTTATATGCAGAGCACATCGTGAGAAAGGCAGGGCTAGATGAATCAAAAGTTGGAATTAAGATTGCCGGGAGAAATATCAACAACTTCAGATATGCAGATGATACCACTCTAATGGCAGAAAGTGAAGAGGAACTATAGACCCTCTTGATGCGGGTGAAGGAGAGAGTGCAAAAGTTAGCTTGAAACTCAACATTAAGAAAACTAAGATCATGGCATCCGGCCCTCTCAATTCCTGGCAAATAGATGGGGAAGAAATGAAGGTAGTGAACAGATTTTATTTTCCTGGGCTCCAAGATCACCACAGATGGGGACTACAGCCAATAAATTAAAAGATGCTTGCTCCTGGGAAGGAAAGCCCTTGGCAAATCTAGACAACATATTAAAAGACATCACCCTGCCAACAAAAGTGTGTATAGTCAAAGCTATGGTTTTCCCAGTTGCAATATATGGCTGTGAAAGTTGGACCATAAGAAAGGCTGAGCGCCAAAGAATTGAGGCCTTTGAACTATGGTGCTGGAGAAGACTCCTGTGAGGCCCTTGGACTGCAAGGCGATCAAACCAGTCAGTCCTAGAGAATATCAACCCTGACTGCTCTTTAGAAGGCCAGATCCTGAAGATGAAACTCAAATACTTTGGCTGCCTAAGGAGAAGGAAGGACTCACTGGAGAAGAGCTTAATCCTGGGAAAGATTGAGGGCAATAGAAGAAGAGGACAACAGAGAATGAGGTGGCTGGATGGAGTCATTGAAGCAGTCAGCGTGAGCTTAAATGGACTCCAGAAGATGATAGAAGACAGGAAGGCCTGGAGGAACATTGTCCATGGGGTCACGATGGGTTGGACATGACTTTGCAACTAACAACAGAAAGGGGAATACCTCTTCTAGTAGGGCATTTGTTGTACATATTATTATAATCACTTTTACTAAAAGTTACCTATTCAGCAACATCCCAAAACAATTTAACCTCTGTTTGTAAAAGAAGCTTTTCTCAATCCTTCATTTTCTCTTGAGCCATATCAATTTTGGGTGGGCAATAAGGGCTGAAGAGAGTGAAGGAATTCGTTCCACTGACTGATATTGACACAGCTGGATTTCAGTAACAAACTGAAAACAAACTGCTGCTTGATTAAAGAGGAGACATTCCCTTGAATCAATCAAAGTACGTTTAACCAATTAATCTTTGGTGTAGTGGTTTAGAAAGCAGAATCTGTGAGCTCCAGCTATCCCTTAAGCATGAAAGCTGGATGGATGACTTTGAGCCCAACACTTCTCAGAGAATTGCTGCTCACAGGAGACAGGAGTTTTAGATATGTTCACCTCTTTGAGTTATATTTAAACAATTGGGAAACAACAAGAACAACAAAAACAACAATAATAATTGCAGCTTCCTGCAGTAACACCACCGGAACTGCAAAAAACTGTGCAACTTGGAACATTGTACATCTTAAGAAAATATTTAGTTGATACCTAGGATGCTGGCAGCAACCATATCAACCATCAATGATATTTGTAATACGTTTTTAAATGTTCAGTTGATTGAGTTTCATGTTTAATGAATAAAAGAGATAATATTAACAACAACAACAACAACAACAATAATAATAATAATAATAATAATAATAATAATAATAATAATAATAATAATAATAATAATAATAACAATAATAATATCGAAATGATCAATGGACAAGCCATCAAGTGCCACCAACCCAAAGCCTACAAATACCTGGGCATACTGCAGGTGAACAATATCAAGCATGGGCAAGTGAAAAATGTGGACAGCAAAGAATACACACAAAGGGCCAGAAAAATTCTAAAAAGCAAACTGAATGGCAGTAACACCATCAAGGCTATAAATATCTGGACCACACCCATCATCAGATATGCCCAGGTATTTGTAGGCTTCGGGTTGGTGGCACTTGATGGTTTGTCCATTGGGCATTTCGATTCCATCACTTTCTATGATTTTTCTTTTCTTCAGTGCCACTGTGGTGCATTTGTCCAGGCTGAACTCTATGCTGAATAATAATAATAACAACAATAACAATAATAACACAAAGGGACAGAAAACTTCTAAAAAGCAAACTGAATGGCGGTAACACCATCAAGGCTATAAATACCTAGGCCATACCCATCATCAGGTATACTGCTGGGATCATAAGCTGGACAGCTTGGATAGGAAAACAAGAAAACTGATGACCATACACTATGTGCTGCACCCATGTAGTGACGTCGACAGGTTATATTTGCCCAGAAAAGCAGGCGGCAGAGGACTTTTGCAAGTGAAGCAGACAGTCAAAGAAGAGAAGCACGCTCTGGCAAATTATGTGAAAGACAGTGTTGAACCAGCTTTGATGGAGGTCAACAAGAGGAAGTTGCTCAAAGTGCAGCAAACCAAAAATCAATATAGAAAAACAGCGATGCAAACTGACAGCTGGTGTAACAAAGCACCACATGGACAGTTCCTTGAAAAGATCCAAGGAAAAGTAGATAAGGAAAAGAACTGGTTATGGCTGACCAATGGAACACTGAAGAAAGAAACAGAAGGCCTGATTCTTGCAGCCCCAGAACAAGCCATCAGAACGAATGTAATCAAATCCAGAATAGAAAAATCTGCTGATGACCCCAAATGCAGACTCTGCAAAGAAGCAGATGAAACCATTGATCACATACTGAGCTGTTGCAAGACAATAGCTCAGACTGACTATAAACAACGTCACAACACAGTCGCTCAGATGGTCCACTGGAACTTGTGTCACAACTACCATCTGCCTGTAGCAAAGAACTGGTGGGATCATAAGCCTGAAAAAGTGGTCAAAAATGAGCATGCAAAACTACTGTGGGACTTCCGAATACAGACTGACAAAGTTTTGGAACACAATACCCCGGATATCACGATTGTGGAGAAGAAAAAAGTGTGGATCATCGACATTGCCATACCTGATGACAGCAGAATCGATGAGAAACAACTTGAAAAAGTCACCAGATATCAGGACTTGAGAATCGAACTGCAGAGACTTTGGCATAAACCAGTGCAGGTGGTTCCAGTGGTAATCGGCACACTGGGTGCTGTGTCTAAAGACCTAGGCAAGCACTTAAAAACAATTGGCGCTGACAAGATCACCATTGGTCAGCTGCAGAAGGCCACCTTACTGGGATCTGCGCATCTGCCGATACATCACGCAGTCTTAAATACTTGGGAAGTGTTTGACTAGTGATTTGTGATACGAGACCCAGCATGGTTATCTCGTCTGCTGTGTATACTATCATTTTTGTGTAGAATAATAATAATAATAATAATAATCACCACCACCACCACCACCACCATCATCAACATTATCAACATTATTATTATTATTATTATTATTATTATTATTATTATTATTATTATTATTATTATTATATAATATTGGCTACAGTTACTTGACTATTGTGAAATCCAGCAACATTTCATTGCCTCTTCATTACCAATTTTCGCCATGAGACATCTTTCCAGATGGACACAGAATTATGGAGCTGGGAGGGACCTTGGAGGCCTTTTGTCCAACCCCCTTCCCAGGACAGGAGTCTGTGATGTCCCCTGTTTATATTTGTTCTCAATACTGTACTTGTGGAACGTCCATAGTGGACATCCTTCCTTGCTGCCTCATCATTTCCTATCATAAAGCATCCAGTTCTTATTATTGTGAGTGGAATAAAGGGGAAGCATTTTTCAATTCAACGCTTTGTCAGCATAATTATTAAGCCTAATTTGGAACAAACATCAAATCCATCTCATTGATTACCTGCTTGCCCCTAATAATTGCACCAAGTGAATTATTCATTAAGATAAATTTTATGCTGACATAGTACATACCTTCTCAAGAAGCATCAATCCCAGGATTACCAAGAGCCTTTTTTTTCTGAATCAATTCCAATACTATGTTTTGCGATCAACTATAATGGCTCCTGAACTTTGCTTTGCCTGCATTTTTATGAGAGCAGGTAATGTACTGAGCAAATCCTTTAAATAACAGAGGTTTTAGAAGTGGAGACAAATCAACTATAAACAACCAGTTTCTATTGTTATGGATCCTGTGTTTGACTTTGTTTATGTGGCCTCTTGACCTTGGTTCCTGTGTACCTAACCCTAGTAGGCATGTCCAGAGACCCTGGGAAAAGGTCTGTTTAAAAGAACTGAGAGAGTCTCTATTAGATTCCCACAGATGACTCCACCCTGTGTGCTAACTCCATGTTTCTGGAGGTTGTACAGGAAGAACCTTCCCCATCCCCAAATCTCCATAACAGACTGGATTTCATCCTGGTCCAGACTTAGATCAGGAACTATTCAGCGAGTATAGAAGTGTATATCAGTTCTTCCTGGGGAGCAGGAAATTCTTCCTCTCCCCCACTCAGTGGTGGGATTCAAATTTTTTTACTACCGGTTTTGTGAATGTGGCTTGGTGGGTGTGGGAAGGATACTGTAAAATCTCCAGTCAGAGGTGGTATTTGCCGGTTCTCCGAACTACTCAAAATTTCCGCTACTGGTTCTCCAGAACTGGTCAGAATCTGCTGAATACCACCTCTGACCCCACTTACTTTCTTCTTTCCTTAAACCAGGGGACCATTGGATTAAAAGGAGACCGTGGACTCCCAGGAATAAGTGGTTTACCAGGGCCCCCTGGAGACAGAGGTTTCCCTGGTCCTCCAGGAGCTGGGAGTCCTGGACCACAGGGTGATAAAGGAGAAAGCGGGCTTTCTGGAATCCCTGGGAACCCTGGACTTCCAGGTAATATTATAAAAGTAATGTGCATACTCGTTTTTAAAAATGGGCAGATGGTCACCGTATGTACTACATTTTGCAGTGATTAAAATGAGTGTTACATTTTGTGTTATCACAGACATAGCAGCAGAATTGGCAGCTATTTATGTAATATGGGGATTGCCTTTGTGATTCAAAAAGACAAATTCTTCAAAACTGTCATTATTTTGACAAAACAACCCACAGATTATTTTAGTGGAAGAAACAAGGAAACCACTGGGGGAAACAAAAGCTAAGATGAAATATTCTAACTTTTGTAACTTGGAAATCTGTTTCTTAAGATATTTTAAAAGTCCTATCTCTGAATAATAACATCATTTAAATATATGGTTTCCAAATAGTACCCTTTTATGATATATATGCAAACAAGATTTACAAACCTTGTCCACAGCAGTGTTTCGCAAACCCAGCAGCTCTAAGATGCATGGACTTCAACTCTCAGAATTCCCATCTAGCATGCTGGTTGGATTTCTCTTCGCTGACGATGTAAAGCTATTCAACACCACAGACAATACTGCTACCCTTCAAAAAGACCTTGACTATGTATCAGAATGGTCAAACAAATGGCAACTTCAAATCTCAACAAATAAATGCTCTGTCTTACATATTGGCAAAAAAAAAAAAATCAGAAAATAAAATACAGGCTGAATAGTCAAGATCTTGTTGATGATCCAAACTCTGTCAAGGATCTTGGAGTACTCATCTCTAATGATCTAAGTGCTAGAGCCCACTGTAACTACATAGCCAAAAAGGCATTAAGAGTTGTTAACCTAATCTTATGTAGCTTTTTCTCTGGTAATATTACACTACTAACTAGAGCATACAAAACATTTGCTAGACCAATACTCGAATACAGCTCATCAGTTTGGAACCCACATTACGTATCTGATATTAACACAGTTGAGAAAGTCCAGAAATATTTCACAAGAAGAGTTCTCCACTCCTCTACTCGTTGCAGAATACCTTATGCCACCAGACTTGAAATTCTAGACCTAGAAAACCTAGAACTACGCCGCCTTCAGTCTGATCTAAGTATAGTATATAAAATCATACATTGCAATGTCCTACCTGTCAACGAATACTTCAGCTTCAACCATAACAATACAAGAGCACACAATAGATACAAACTCAAGGTTAACCACACCAAACTTGATTGCAGGAAATACAACTTCAGCAACAGAGTGGTCAATGTCTGGAATACACTACCTGATCTGTGGTTTCTTCCCCAAACCCCAAAAACTTTAACCTTAGACTGTCTACTATTGATCTCACCCCTTTCCTAAGAGGTCTATACGGGGCGTGCATAAGCGCACCAACGTGCCTACCGTCCCTGTCCTATTGTTTCTTTTATTTTTTTATTTTTCTTATTTATCCATGTATTCATAACTATGCTTTTACTTATACCTATTATCTTGTAAGCAATTGACAAACCAAATAAATCTAAATCTAAATCTGCTGAGATTGAGAATATTGTTCTATAGCAGGGGTGTCAAACTTAAGGCCCACAGGTTGCTTAAATCTGGCTGTGGAGCCACCCTGGAAACAGCAAAGGACTGGCCCATGATGCTTCTGCCAGCAAAAATGGAGATTGGTGTGGCCCTCCCAAGCTCCGTTTTCTTGGGCAGAGTGCTGGAGCAGACTATCACAGGAAAGGAGAAAGAGAAAGAGGAAAGAGAAAAAGAAAAAGAAGGAACAGTAACAGCAATAACACTTAGACTTATATACTGCTTTACAGTGTTTTATAGCCCTCGTTAAGCAGTTTACAGAGTCAGCCTATTGCCCCCAACAATCTGGATCCTCATTTTACTGACCTCAGAAGAATGGAAGGCTGAGTCAGCCTCGAACCTGGTAAGATTTGAACTGCCAATTTTCAGGCAGCTGGCAGTAGCTGAAGTAGCCTGCAGTACTGCATTCTAACCCTGCACCACCATGGCTCATGGGGAAATGGGAGGAGAGAGAGGAAGGAAAAAGAAGGAAATAGGGGAAGGAAGAAGAAAGAACGGAGAATGAAGAGGGAAGGGAAAAGAAGAAAAGGGAAAAGGAAGGAAGGAGATTATAATGAAAGGGAGGGAGGGTGTGAGGGAAGCACTTGGCCCCCAGCAGCTCTCCTGCCCTTTCACCATCCCCTTGTCTCCTCCTCCTGACTTCTCCTGATGGTCTCCCATCCTATTGCTGAGAATGCTTTGGTTACAAAGCTAGGTCTCCTTGAATGGAGAAGGAGTGGGCCTCCCTCTGATCCACACACTTTGCCCTCCCCCACACACCATGAGCAACCTGGCCAAGGACAGCAAGAACAGCAGCAGCCTCAAGGAGGAGGTAAGCGCAGCTGGGCACCCCCTCGGGGAAGTGGGGCTGAGTTGTCAGGTCCCAATGCCCTGGGAGCTTGAGGGCAGGATTGGACACTTGCCCTCCACTGCCTAGGGCTCTGGACAGCCTGCGTCATCATCTGAGGGTCCAAGGGTTTGGCATTCTCCTTGGTCTCGTCCTTTGCTGGAGACAGTGGATCCCCCCAGCCCCACCTGGACCACCACATGCGCCCCCAACACAAGTGACGTTGAGCTGGCCATGCCCAACTGGCCCCTCAAAGTCAAACACAACCTTCATGCGATTCTCAATGAAATCGAGTTTGACACCTCTGATCTATAGTAAGATAGAATGATGACTTGCTGGGTCTTAGAAACCCATATTTGCTCTCCCTCCCCCCCCCACACACACACACAAAAAAGGGCTTCACCTTACAGTTTGCTGTGAAGAAATAGACAATGGAAAAGATGCCATCTATAGATAGATTGTACTAAATAACTGTTGCTATTTATATATTGTACTTCTCTTTTCATGTATTTGGGCACTTTTTCCATTTTCTACACAATGTGGACCTATAAAATGCAAGAATTGTATCTAATTATGCAAATTGATTCCAGAATATTTGCCTTTTAGATTATGTAATCTCTGTTTGTCTAATACATTGTTTAACGTGTTAGACAAGCAGAGATATGCAACACCTTTCCTTTTTTAGTCTTCCTCATCCATTATATAAAGCAAGAAAACATTTGCCTGCATTTGTAATTTTGCTAAAAACCAGCGATTTTTTAAAGTAATAATCAGTAACATACTCTTTGTGTGGCTGTTGTGAAAACAAGTAAAATACAAACCAATATTTTTAAAGTTGACATTTCTGGGATATGTCAGATATGAACTAAAGAATTCTGAGAAAGCCACAGCAATGGCTTCGGGTCATCTAAAAATTTGAAATTAAGGTTGATTCATCAAAATAATTCAATTTAGGGAGTATTGGACTCCCCAAAGAATGTATATGAAAGGATGGATATCAGATTTGGGTTTTTTTTAGGCTGGAGTTGTAAAATATTGGAGGACTTACTGACACATACGATATGGTCATGTGATCATTTCATATTTCTCTAGGATAGCAGAATCATAGAATCATAGACCTAGAAGGGACCTTAGAGGTCTTCCAGTCCAACTCCTTGCCCAAAGCAAAAGTCCTTATACCATACCAGACGAATGGTTATCCTATCTTCTCTTGAAAACCTTCAATGATGGAGTACCCACATCTCTGCAAGACAAGCTGTTCCATAGATGGCAACCTGTCCCATTAATAATATATTAATGTATATTATTACACATGAGAAAATCTGTAAATGTTATGTGAATGTTATGTTGAATTATATACCAAAGCTTTGGACATTGCTCATTTCTCAAGAATTGCAGTTGTATGCAGTTGTACGCATGGGGGTGGCAAAAATAATGATATTAAGAAGTTAATATAGTGGTATTAAGATATTAAAAAATGGTTATCAAAAATACATGATCTATCTGATTTGGAAAAGCATGTTTTCTATCAATCAAAGGATGCAGGAATATATTTTACTGTGACAATGATTTTGTGATATTATAATAGCAAATTAATAGAAAACCAGTCACTGTTGATAAGTATAAAATATATTATAGATTTATTTTTCATTTTAGTTGTATTTTTAGTTTTTACTTTTATTTTTTAAAATCTTTTTTAAAGATTAAAGATGGGTTTCTTATTATAAAGTTATTAATAAACCTGAGGAAAAATAGCGTGTTAAGATTGTTTCCCCGTATGTCAATCTTTACATGCTATCCAGAGAGAAGACGTAGTGAGCTGAGTAGGATTTATTTTCCTGTTGCAACTGTTGTATAAGTGAAAATAAATATTAGGACTTAAATTATATATTCTGAAAAAGTAGATGATGTATTTGTTAATTTGGTATATCCTTCTATGCATTTATTTACAAGGCCCCAAAGGTGAAGCTGGACGTGTCATTTCCCTGCCTGGTCCCCCGGGGGCCAGAGGTTTTCCAGGACCTGATGGAAATCCAGGTCTCCAAGGTATTTTGTTGTGTTACGATGTGGAGAATGTTCTTAATTGTTCCATGATTCCTTTTCATCAGAACAATACATGGCTTATTTTATACCTACCTCCACAGGTGACAAGGGAGATCCAGGGATCCCAGGAAGACCTGGGCTGCCAGGTGAAAAAGGTCTGGCAGGGCCTCCAGGAATTGGGTTTCCTGGCCCTACAGGGCCCCCAGGTACTATCTTACTTACACTATAAAATGAATGACTATTTGAAGAAGATTATTTGAGGTAAATAGAGTACGTCCAAAATTTCAGAAATCCTTTCTTCTATGCTGGAGATGGGGCCAAAGCAAAAAATTTCAAACATATTTTAAATTATGAATATCAAAGAAATGAGATGTCGTTGGATAAGCTAACAAAAAAGTTAAAAACTTAACATTTAATACCATGTATCAATATTATTTTGATTTAAAAAATTGGATTTCTAAAGAAGCTTCCCAAACTCAAATAAATGCAGCCCATTTCCTGGGTTTTCTTTCTGTTCAACATACTATAGACCGATCTGCTCCCACTTTATAGCAACAGCATTTAGGCTTATATACTGTACCACCCAATAGTGCTTTACAACACTCTCTGAATGATTTAATGATTTACATTATTTGCATATTGCCACCCACAATCTGGGTCCTCATATAAAACATCTTTTACTGGCATGTATATAATAGCAGCATTGACAACAGGCAGAAATCTTTGTGGAAGCATCTCATCATGGAAACACCACCAGCTGTCCTTTTTATATAATACTCATACATGGAAAAGGACTTTGGTGGAATTACTTAAAAGGCGAGGGCAGGGGGGTTTTCAAGGTACTAAGCAGCTCCATGGCTGCCTGCTCCTCTGTGCACCCCAAGCAAGGTCACAGAGCCACGTTTCCATGCCTTCCTTAAAGAACAAGAGAGGGGGACCCCTCCTTACCTCTGGGGGGTGATGGCCACACAGGATGGACTTTATAATACTTGCAATATAGATTTTGTAGTACTGTTGCATTGATGAACATGGGTTTTCTTGTATTTTAAATTCACATTTTGAAAAAGCATGCATTTTCAAATGTATTGCTAATAATTTGCCATAAATCTTAATCTTCAAGAAAAGCCTTTCTTTCAGAAATGAGGATTGGCAAGAGAGCATTTGATAGATTTGTAGATAATAGTTTCATTTTTAGCTGTTCACAAACCTCTATGCACAAAGCAAATATTCAAGCCCAACCTTGGGAAGCGTGAGAATGTATTTTATCCATACCCTTATCCATTCTGATGCAAATATTTCTTTTATTTTTATTCAGAATACAATGCTCTTTTATATGGCTATGCTCATATATTATTGGATGCTTTAATTCTTGTGATGTAATTGGACGGATGACTTTTACTAAATCAATCAATTTTTACTAAATCAATCAATTTGTTGTGCTGACTATAAAAGTAAATCTGAGCCATTTTTCCAGGTTTCCCCTTTTCATAGGAAGACCCCGCTTTATCACAGTACTCAAATAAATAGTTATTAAATGATTTTCTGACTAGTTTGCTTATTGGAAAAAGTAAGCCAAGACTGAACCTGGAGCCAGATTTGTCCATCAGGAGAGAATCTTATCTTTCCATTAGGTTTAGAATAGAATAGAATAGAATAGAATAGAATAGAATAGAATAGAATAGAATAGAATAGAATAGAATAGAATAGAATACTTTATTGGCCAAGTGTGATTGGACACACAAGGAATTTGTCTTGATGTAAATACTCTCAGTATACATAAAGAAAAGGTACATTCATTAAGAATCAAGAATAATAATGTACAACACTTAATGATAGTCATAGGGTACAATCAACAATCAAATCACACTAGGAAACAGTATGAATAGTCAATATAAATCGTATGGATACAAGCAACAAAGTTACAGTCCTACAATCACAAGTGGGAGGGGATGGGAGTGATGAGAAGATTATAAGTGCAGACTTTGTAAATAGTTGAACAGTGTTGAGGGAATTATTTGTTTAGCAGAGTGATGGCTTTCAGGAAAAAACTGTTCTTGTGTCTAGTTGTTCTGGTGTGCAGTGCTCTATAGTGTCGTTTTGAGGGAAGGAGTTGAAACAGTTTATGTCCAGGATGTGAGAGGTCTGTAAATATTTTCACAGCCTTCTTTTTGACTCGTGCAATATACAGTATACAGTATTCTGACACAACTAGGTGTTTAGAACAACATCGGCAAATCTTTTGCAATATTATGCATCTTGTAGGCTTTCCTGGTCAGCCAGGTCCACAAGGTTCAAGCGGAGGGAAGGGAGAACCTGGTCCCCATGGTGCGCCAGGTGCAGCTGGAGCCAAAGGACAGAAGGTAAGTGCCAGAGCTTTGATACTGATGAGGGCCTTCTTCCATGCCACCATGCTCTTAGGAACTACACCCCCACCCATTCTCTGCTTTTAGCCAGGCTTTAAGTATGTCTTACATATTGGCAAAAAAAATAATAATCAGAAAATAAAATACAAGCTGAATACTCAAAACTTTGTTGAGGATCCAAACTCTGTCAGTATTGGAGTTCTCATCTCTAATGATCTAAGTGCTAGAGCCCACTGTAACTACATAGCCAAAAAGGCATTAAGAGTTGTTAATCTAATCCTACGTAGCTTCTTCTCTGGTAATATCACACTACTAACGAGAGCATACAAAACATTTGCTAGACCTATACTCGAACACAGCTCATCAGTCTGGAACCCACATTACATATCTGATATTAACACTGTTGAGAAAGTCCAGAAATATTTCACAAGAAGAGTTCTCCACTCCTCTACTCGTTGCAGAATACCTTATGCCACCACACCTGAAACTCTAGACTTAGAAAACCTAGAACTATGCCACCTTCGGTCCAATCTAAGTATAGTATATAAAATCATACATTGCAATGTCCTACCTGTCAACGAATACTTCAGCTTCAACCATAACAATACAAGAGCACACAATAGATACAAACTCAAGGTTAACCGCACCAAGCTTGATTGTAGAAAATACAACTTCAGCAACATGATTCCTGTTTGTTGTCTTTTTTCTCCGAAAAAAGACAACAAACAGGAATCATGTTGCTGAAGTGTATGAATTATGCAAATAAATGTTTACTTGCATAATTTTGGGTGCCAATAAGACAAATGTTAGGGATGGCAGAATCTGGTTTTGATTTCTTTCTGTTTATTTTTTTCCCAAGATCCCAATTTATACATTTGCTTAATTTTAGTACAGTGTTACCTTGGTACTTGGTGTTAATTCATTCGGGGGGGTGACAGGTATTAAAAATGATGAGTCCCAAACAAACCACATGACTTACCATTTAACTCTTTGTTTCGGCTGGGAAGAATTTTCTGACTGCCCCTTTTCCTGTATCAGCAACCTTCCCAACATGTCCAACTTCCTGTGCACCCTCTGTGGCCATTCCCCTCCTTTTGCAGCAACCTTCCTAGCATGGCTGGCTTCCTTTCCATTCCCCACAATTGTTCCCCCCTCTTCATATAGACACATGTTGAGTACTAAACAAAGGCTGAGCACTGGGACAGTTTCATGTCAAAATGCGTCTAAAACCCAGTCAATGAGTTTTAAAGCAACTGCATACTGAGGTACTACTGTACACACAATAAAAGGGTGCATTTCACCAATTTTCAGAATACCCTTTTTGTATTGCACATTTTTACCTTACTCAAATATTTGAGTTTATCTTGACAAATTTGAATTTGGTAAATTCATTTTAAAATGCTACTTCAATGAATTCTCTTCTTTCCTTTTCAAAATTGTTATTTACACTGAGAACCACACTTACATGGCTCTGCTCTCCCAGAGTTTACATACTAATCCTGTGTTCAAAATAGTTAAAATTTTACTTTTAAATTGTGTACAACAGGGATAGATTTGTTTCTTAACAATGAAGGTGTGAGTACCATAGTAATATATGTAAGCACTGAACGTGTGGCAAAAGCATTAATGTCATTTTCTTTGTGGCCTACCTATTTGTGTATGTTATCTCTCTATAGTTGTGCTTCTGCTTACTGACTTAAAATGTGGTCAGCAAGACTCAGTTCTGACCCAACCATGTTCTGCCCTGAAGCGGTCAAGCTTTGCCAGTGTCCTGCCAAGATTTGCATCCCACCAAAGCTCAGTAGGGCATTTCTCAAGTGTGACTCAAGTGAATTAGTTTACTGTCAAAGTTCAGTGTGAAACACGGATTGCATCATGCTCTTTTCAGATTTCAAATTCAAATTTTCAAATTTCCAATTCAAATTGAATCAGGTTTATTATGAATTATTTAGATTCTCCCAGGCTTCCTATGTACTAGGTTTTCCACATATTGGACAATATTGTTGTTGTTCAGTCCTCAAATGGGAAAATTAAGTAGAAATACTGAAACAATGCTATTATATTGCCCCTATTTCTTCTTTTCATTAGGTTATATATATCTAATTCCTGCAACCATTCTTCATGTTTTAGCCTCCATTAATGGATATATATATCCATTATTCATAAATGTCCACCAAATTGGAGAGTATATAATTTGCAGTGGCTTGGGTCACTTGCATATTTATATTGGCATTATGATGCAAATTATATCAATTCCATCATTTGTAAAATAAATGAAAAGCCTTGCCTCATGCCAAGTCTGTTGGATCAAGGTCCCTTAAAATGAGGCTTCACTCTCTGCTTATTTTATTAGCATTTTAACTGCTAATAAAGACTGCCTAACTGGTTCTATTTTACTGATAGAAGACAATATTTGTAGCTCAGGGTTGAAAGGTGGAATCCTTGGTGGTAGAGATGCTGATGTTGCCTAGTTTGGCAATGAAATATTGGTAAAAAAGCCACCAAGCTCAGAGAGCCAGGACCCCACATGATTCTACTTTACTGGTTTGTTATGCGTATGTGCATTTCAATAATTCTTCTCAATAATGCTTTATTGATTTATCTGTTAAGGGTGAAGCTGGATTAGGCCTCCCGGGTCCTAAAGGGTTTCCTGGTCCTCAAGGACGAAATGGCATTCCTGGACCAAAAGGTGACCAGGGATCTCCTGGTGTGCCAGGGGAGAAAGGATTTCCTGGCACACCTGGTCTGCCAGGATCTCAAGGTGAGGCTGCTGTGATTGACTACAATTTATGATACAGAATTTTTTCCCCTGTGTATGCCATACCTTTTGTAATTAAAATAATGCCAGCCCTGCCTCGGCCTGGACTCCTAAGTAAAAATGATCCTGGCCCCCATTTCTTGCAAAAGGTACCATTTTATTAGAAGTCAAGCAAACTGTGGTAAAGCAAAGCCAAAATTCAAAAACACACACCAAATTCCCCAAGTGTAACGTTTCTCCCTCTTAGGTACTTCCCCTTACTGACCTTCATCACTCAATCAGTTCCAAAGGAGATATTTTCGAATTGGTCATCTCGAGTGTGAGCTGTTACCCAGCCGCATTCCATTCTCAGTTGTCTGACCTTGAAGCTATGTCTTAGGAAGCCACCGTGAACCTTCCCCTCTCCCATCCAGAGTCTATGGCAGACTGGTATCGAGTGCAGATGTGAGGTTGCAGTTCTGACAAATAAACTGAATGGTGTAAAACCTCACTGGAAGTTTAAATGGCTTAATAAAGCTCATTTCCTCTTGAATATTTCTTTTGTTCTCTTTTACATGAGAGGTCAATTTTATTCCTACCTTTCGTTTTTAAAGTGTGACAGGTACTTTCTCCTGTGATTACTATGTCTCATAATACTTTCTAAGCTAAGTAGGACTTCCTTTTAAAGTGTTTATCACATTATAAAGGACTTATCATTGGTATCTTTAAAGACCAATAACTTTTGAAATGGATAACATACAAGTTAACTGGCTATACTTGTTTATTTTTCAAATTAGGTGAATCGGGTCCTCCTGGATTACCAGGTGTACAGGGCGCTCCTGGTGAACCCAAAATAGGCTCTCCTGGCCCCCCTGGCACTCCAGGACAATTTGGGCCTCCAGGACCAATAGGTAACTTATTTATTTGTTTCCATCACCATTAATGTTGATAAATTGAATCCTTAACCTAACCTGTGTTGAAATGTATCCTGCACATATTGTGTGGTTTGATGAAAGGCATCAATATTCATATTTCTAATTTTTATTAAACATCCCAACCTGATGAAAACCAGACATTGCCAGGAGCATGTGGGACAATGAAACAAGTCAACAAATATTTTATTTCATTAATGAACTTTCAAGCAAGGAAGTTGTCCCCTTAGATACAAATTCACATTTGGTCGGTGGGAATAGAACATCTTGAAAGAGTAACTGATCTTAATGCTTATTTACTGAGCCAAATCAGGGAAGAAATTGTCATGTTTCTGCAAATAATTGGTATGTATTAAAGAGTTAGCATTTTCAGATTCAGAATGAGCACATTCAATACTGTGATGACTCCGCCAGATGTCAGCTCGGGGGAGAATGAACCAGTTCTGGGCACATCAGGAGCTGAGTTGATTGATGTTTCTGAGCAGCCATCTATGAGGGACTTGGCTGAAACACAGCTGCAGCAGAACAGTCTGAGGCTCCAGGTGGGGAAAGCTGCAGTTGGTCAGTGATGAGGAAGAGGAACTGCCTTCTGCCCCCGATCCAAGAACATGTAGGACAGAGAAAAGGCAGGAGCAGAGAAGGTCAGCCAGATTACTCGCTAGGAGAAAGGCCCTTCTTGACGGGCTACACTGGAAGTTGGTTATTTGCATAGCGTATAGATGGAAGCAATGCTGGGAACAGTACATTTGTTTCCTAGCTGTGTGCTTTCTGGTCATTGTGATTCCTGCCATGCTTTGGATTGAGACCATGCATTGACTTGGATCATGCTTGGAAACTCTAAACTTTTCTTGCCTCATGAGCAATCTTGTGTTGTGGATTTATGTTTGCCTGGTGGATTCATTTTAATTGAGAAACTTTCAAGTGCTCTGTGGACTAGCATTAGTTTGTTCATGGCTGGATTTAATTGGGACAGTTTGGGTTTTTTGGTGAAGGGAATTGCTGGGGAATATTAATAAACTCACTAAACTACAGTTACATGTGTGTGAGTGAGCAGGACAGCACAGATACTGGCAGCTCTGAATAATTTTTCAAAAGATCTTAGTAGTTGAGGAATTGTTCACATATTAATTGCTGGGGTCTTTGCCCAAATAGTTAATCATGCTTTTATTTTGGAAATTAGTAAAACAGTAACATAGAGCACTGGTCGAAATAGACACTACTTCCTGTGTAGATGCTAATCCTTGTTCTGTTATATTTCAAATATAACAAACATCCTTTGTGAGTGTCTGGAAGAACAGAAATAAAGGGCTGTTCTCAGAGCTTTAGTTTCAGTGGAGACATTCCATCATCATTGTTTCTTAGAGGCAGATTCTCAGTTGTGTGGGTGTGAAGGAATTCACTAGATTCTGCTCAGGCTGTATCTGTGGGTATGGTCCTTTTCCTATCCTTATATCCGTATGTCCTTAAATTATCTCTAGCATAGTTATTATAACTTAGTAAATTCATATTAATACTTCTTAGTTGGTTTCTAAAAAATAAAGGTAGTTTGAAGTTTAACAACTGGGTTTTATATTTCCAGATGTGAGGGGTATTAGCATCACAAAAGCATTGGAAGATACTTTGATACAATCTACTAACATTTCTTTATTTGAAAAAAAAATCCTAATGTAGGATTAGAAGATGCTTTAGAAAACACCTATAGATTTTTTACATGACTTCCGGTTGCGGCGCTGCAGTGGAGTGGGGAGAAAAGAGCAAGTTCTGCTCTCTCATCCTCAATCTGTGCATTCAGAGGCCCCGTGAGGGGTGCATAGACCCTGGAGGGGAAGACAAAGGTGTGAGGAAGCCCGAGGAGAAGTTTGACGGTGGCGGCGGTCAACAGCTTCGAGGGAGACCCCATTTGCTCCGACATGTGAGTGATCGGCCATCTCAATGGCAGACTGAAGCATGGCGCTTTAACTCAATGAGAAAGATACCAGAGTATGAACAGCATTCCTGACATCACTTGGCAGATCCGATCAGAAAGTGAAGTAGGCAAAAAGTGAAAGAAACGAGGAGAGAAACGGCTGAGAGAGACAGCAGAGAGTCTTAAATTAGCGGATGGAAGTCCAAATGGAAATGGCGATCCGGCGGTGAAAGGAGGGAACCTTTAAGACGATATTGAAGCCAATTTATTTGACTAAAGATAGACTGGTGTTTTGGACTTGTTCTGATGAATTTGGAGTTGATTTTAGACTGATTATTTAGGAATTTGGAGCCTAATCTGATGGATTCATGACTTGTAAAAGAAGAAGAACAGTGGAAAGAAGTAAGAGACAGAATTTAAGAACGGAAGTGACATTTTGAGATTATACAGAGAGAAGAGAAGCTGATGTAACAGATCATGACTAAATGAAATGTGAACGGATAAGGAAAGGAAAATGAATGAATAATACTGGACCTTTTTCTACAGAATATAATTAATAAAATAACATTTTGATTAAGGTTTGATTGAATTTATTAGGAACTTAAAAGTTTAAATGATATGAAATTGTGAAAAGATTGATGAACTACTATCCTGATAATTATTGATCGATTGATTATTAATAGTTAATGAAATAAGTAAGGTTATATATATAAGAAGTGGAATTTAGATTTGTTTAATCCTATATTTTAATATCTATTATCTGTTTAAAAGAAACTGAACCCTATAGTTAAGGATAAAGAATATAGTTGATATATCATAATATAATAACTATAATATAGCTGTATAAGAACAATTTATAGTGATTATACCCTATTCGATTCTATTGTACCCTTTTGCCCTTTTCCTCTTTATTTTTATATTATCCTTCCTGCCCTTCCTTTTGCTCTCTCTCTTCTCTTCTCTAATATTGGTGATCCAGCCAACCCTAGGCTTTATATAAGATTGAATTATCTTTGAATAATACATAATACTATAAGTTGGAGCAGTGATAAGATATATTTTAAGGGAAAATACTGAACAGAATTGACAACGAAAGGGAAATTAAATAGTGAATGGTAAAGTGGGAAGATATTTATAACAAAGTTAGGAACAGGTACTACGACAACAACCCTGAAAAGGAAAAAAACGATTTCTGGTTCATCAGTATCCATTGCATCTCCAGCAGGTCAAAAAACAATAGAAGGAATGCTGAACATGGAAAAAACAAGCAACACTACCAACATGCAGATGATGCAAGCAACATTATCTGCCATTCAGGAAACGATGCTTAAAATGCAAGAGACAATGGTAAACAACCACACAGTTATGAAGACAGAAATGGAAGAAATGAAGGGTAAGATCCAAAAACTGGATGAGAAGATAGGAATGATTCAACAGACAATAGAGAAGAACGAACAAAAAATAAGGAATATAGAAATCAAAGCTGAACAAATAGACAAGAGACTGGAAGGGATGGACAGGAAGGTAACAGAGATGAACCTGGAGGATTCGATCATCCATCTCGAAATGGAACGTGCAACATTTTATTTGAGGTTCCAAAATGTATTGGAATCCAAAGATGAAGATCTAGGAGCCATAATGTCCCACCTAATAGCAGAGGCATTGCAAAGGGACCAACAGGAAATAGTGAAAGAATTGGATGAGGTCTTTCGAATTCACACAAACTATGCCAGACAAAACAATCTGCCAAGGGAGGTCACATTAGGTTCGCCAGGAAAAACATAAGGGATATTGTATATAGAATTACAAAGGATGAGCTGATAGTGTACAAAGAAAAAGAGATCACAATCTTGAAACAAATCCCGAGGCAGGTGAGAGAATTAAGGAAGTATTATAGACCCCTGGTGATACTTCTGAATAAACGAAATATCTGGTTCCTGAAGGAATGCTGGTGACTTAGCAAGAAAGAAGAGTAAAAATTGACAGCATCAAAAAGGTGCACAAATTTTATGACCAGCTGATAGAAATAGAGGAGGGAGGGGAGTAGCAAAGAAGAATCGGAAAGCAGTAGTCAAGAGGACCAACAAGAAGACCAACAACAGGGAATACAGGAAACGGACCAAGAAGAGAGAGGCAAAGAAAAGAGAGAATACCCAAGGAGAGAAGGATTAAGAGTAAGACCCCAAAGAGAAGCAAGAACCAACAGAAAATATAGGTAGACTCAGAATCAACAATGGAAGAAGAGATTAAACTACTCTCAATAAACTCCCAAATTAAGAGAAAACAAATATTAACTAAATTAACTAAACAAAATATTGACATTATATGCTTACAGGAGGTACATATCCAAAAACAACACAAAAAATATTTAGAATACCCCAAGTTAGGTTTATTATTTACAGCATTAGCAGATCAAAAGAAAAGGGGGTAGCAATTTATGTAAAAAAAGGGTAAACGCAAAACAAATTTATGCAGATGAACAAGGCAGAATTTTAATGATACAAATTAATTTGCAACAAAAACAACTACTATTGGTGGGGATATATGCCCCTAATGATAACCAGAAGAAGTTTTATAAGAGATTATATGATAAAATAATTAGTGTAGGTGAAGAAAATATCTGCTTAATAGGGGATTTCAATGCCATTGTTGTTGTTAAAAAAGATTATGTTAGTATGGAAGAGACCAGGAAGGAAAAAAGAGAACTCTACCAAAAACTTTCTTTGATTTAACAGAAGAGACCAACTTGGAAGACATATGGAGGAAAAGAAATCCAAATGAGAAGAAATTCACATTTTATTCTAGTCCACAAAAATCCTGGTCCAGAATTGATATGGTGTGGGCGAATGGGGCAATTGAGAAAGACATTAGTGAAGTAGAAATAATGTCTAATATATGGGCCGACCATAGCTCGGTAAAAATTACATGGAAAGGACAATATAAAAGGAAAAGGAGATGGATACTAAACCCACAAATAACAAAAGAAAAAGAATTGGTTTCCTGCCAAACAGACAAATCAAAAACAATATTAGAACAGTACTAAATTCAATTGAATATTACGAAGCTCACCCAGAAAAACAGGCAGCCTTGATCTTCCTAGACACGCAAAAAGCATTCAATAATCTCAATTGGAAATTCATGTTATATCAAATTAAAAAGTTGGACTTTGGCACCAATATAGAAAAAAACATTACAAAAAATATACTCAAATTAAAAAGCGAGCATACTACTAAATGGAGATCGTATGGAAGATTTTGAAATTGCAAAAGGAGTGAGACAAGGGTATCCACTATCGCCACTGCTATTCATCTTGTCTTTAGAAGTGTTGCTAGCTGCAACCAGACAAAACCCAGAGATTCACGGAATTAAAATTAGAAATGAGGAATATAAAGTTCAGGCATTTGCCGATGATTTGGTATTTATAGTGGAAGATCCAATGAATTCGGGACCAATATTGTTGCAACAAATAGAAAAATTCAGGGAAGTGGCAGGATTCAAAATAAATAAAAACTAAAACTAAAATGATAGTCAAAAACTGTACAACAAAACAGAAAGTAGAATTAGAAAACATAATGGGACTGCAGATAGTAAAAAAGGTGAAATACCTGGGAATTTGGTTATCACCCAGATGTTCATCACTAAAAGAGGACAATTATGTTAAATTGATTAAGCAAATTAGGGAAGAATTGGAATTATGGGCCAAATTGAAACTGTCTCTATTAGGAAAAATAGCAGCGTTGAAAATGAATACATTACCGAAATTAATATATTTATTCCAAATGATCCCAATTAAACTAGGGAACCCTTTCTTTATAGAACTAAACAAAATGATGTCTAAGTTTGTCTGGTTGGGCAAGAGGCCATGTATTAAAATGAAACTATTACAAGATGACCTGAGCAGAGGCGATCTTGGACTACCAGAATGGGAGCTCTACTATTAGGCAGCGGTGTTGAATTGGATCAAGGACTGGGTCAAATTAAGAGACAAGAGAATCCTAACACTAGAAGGACATGACCTCCTGATAGGTTGGCATGCATTTTTGTGGGAAAACAAAAGTAATGTACATACCTATTTTAATCAACATCTCATAAAAGAATCATTGATCACAACATGAAAAAAAAATCAAAGGTAAACATTATATGGAAATCCCACGATGGCTGTCAACCATGGAGGCCATAATCCATCCAAATAGATTAGACTTAAGAAAAATGGTAAACTATTAGGAATTATTAGGTAGTCAAGGAAAATTAAAATCAAATCAGGAACTAAAGGAAAATGGAATCATAATTGATTGGTGGCCATATTTGCAAATCCAAAATAAATATAAAAAAGATTTAAAAGATTTTGGCAGAATCAATTAGATAAAGTCTTAATGGGACCAGAAAAAAATTATAACTAAAATATATAAATATTTATTAGACTTCAAAAAGGAAGAGGAAACAGTCAAAGGGACAATGATTGCATGGGCACACAACTTTGGACATACTATAGAATTAGGGGAATGGGAGAATATATGGAACATAAATTATAAGCTAACCGTATCCTCAGCATACAAAGAAAATAGATATAAAATATTTTATAGATGGTATTTAGCTCCAACGAGATTGGCAAAAATTTACCCCAATACAAGCCCCAAGTGTTGGAAGTATAAAAAAGTTGACGGTACATTTTACCACATGTGGTGGTTATGCCCCGAGACCAGGACATACTGGATCTAAATTAAAAACTGGCTACAAGAAATTACTGGGTATCAGATTGAGCTCAGACTGGAAACCTTCCTCCTAGGAATTATTAAAGACAGATTGCAAAAAGAAGTAAAATATCTGTTACAGATTACAACAGCTGCCAGAATAGCCTTTGCGCAGGTATGGAAAACCCAAATATCCCTAACGAAGAATTAATAATATATAAAGTAACGGAAAGCGCTGAGGTGAATATGCTAACAATGAAACTGAAAGAAAGAGATGACTCTGAATTCTTTTTAATTTGGAACAATTGGTATAAATGCTTAACAAACAGAACTAAGAGATAGGACAAGAAATCTAACTGGAATAATCCTTACGAGAGTAAAATGTAAATTTGTAAATAATACAAAGATATAAGAATAGTAATTATAGTCAAAGTTATTATTTAATATTAGACAAATGTAATGATATAATGTATTATGATATTTAAACTAAGAACTTGTATAGATGCCAAGAACGCTGTTGGAACTATGATGTTTTATGATGTAATAAAAGAAACTCAATAAAAATATTTTAAAAAAAAGAAAACGCCTATAGATTTTTAAATATATAGTGTAAACACTATTTTTCCCTTTCCATCACAAGCACTTTTACCCCCATTTTTCCAGCTCATTTTATCTCATAAAGATTTCTTAGAAACTTACAAGTATGTGAGTTGTTAATAAATTTCAGTTGGTTGTCTCAGCATGGACTTTAGATTCTTTATCTATGGTCTTTATCTGTTAATGTTGCTTTTAAAAAAAACAGCCCTCAAGAGTATTCCCCCCCACCCCAAATGGATAATGTATTTCCTACAAGGTTCCTTCCTTCCGACATAAGACTGAACTATTCCTTTCTGTCTGTCTGCCTGTCCCTGTCTATTCCTGAAGCTGTGACAATTGACTCTGCTATTTACTTCAGTGTCTGATACCATCCCAAAGTTTACAGGAGCCTAGCTGAAAATGCATTTTTCCTTTACATTTTTACGGTTAGTAGCAAATATACTGTTTTCTGTGTCAAACCTTTTGTTTCTAAACCTCTTTTTGATTCCTGTAGGACCACCAGGAATCAAAGGCGAGAGAGGCTTCCCAGGTATCCCTGGGCTAGATATGCCAGGACCTAAAGGAGACAAAGGGATCCCAGGAGCAGATGGTCTGTCAGGTGTGCCAGGGTTGCCAGGCTTACCTGGTTTACAGGGACAACAAGGACATCCAGGTGCTCCAGGTGGGTAATTCTTTGTAATGAATTATTCAATAATAACTTTTTATGTACTGTGTTCCAGTACATTCAGAGAAAATGAACACAACCTTAAAGCAAAGAAAATGGCACTAATATGTGATTCAGTTTTAATTTCACTTCTCTCTTGTTTGCTGTATTCAGGCAGTTCTTGTTTAGCAACAAAAATTGGGACTGGCAACTTGGCAGTAACTAAGTGAAAACATGACTGTGATCTTTCTTCAGCTTTCTTTTTATTTATTTAAGAAAATTTATATGGCCGAATTCAGTCTCAGTGACTCTGGGCAGCTTACAACAATAAAAATCCAATATAATCACAATAAAACAAAATAACTCCTGACACACACACACCCCCGCCAGTGACAGTGATCAAACAAGAGATTTGATGAGCTCCATCCCCACACTGGGAACCCAGGTCTGTTGGCAAAACCAGGTCTTCAGGGCCTTGTGAAGTAGTGTCAAAGGAGGGGGGCAATCTAAGAGATGGAGCCACTCCAGAGAAGGCCCTTCTTCTTGGTCCTGCTAGATGGATCTCCTAAGGAGAGGGAACTCATAGCATTCCCTGCCTCCCTGCTCTGGTAGGTTGGGTAGATGTGACCGGAAAAAGATGGTCCCTCACATAACCTTATCCCAAGCGATTGTAGGTTTTTAAGGCGGAAATCTGCACCTTGAACTGGATCTGGAAGCAAATCAGCAGTCAGTGAAGTTCCCGCAGGAGAGATGACACGTGCACACATCAAGGCCTACACAGAACCATGCTGGCTACCACATTTTGAATCAAATCTGCAAAGATCATCAATGGGAGGATTGGTCTATCAGTCTGACAAATTGATAGAATATAGTGACTAATATGTATTATATACCTTTACTATAGTGAAATTGTACTTATCAGTATTAATTCTGTTTATCATTCTTATTTTTTTTCATAAATGAGAATTTTTTTAGAGGGAATAGGAACTTTTCAAATTTACTTAGGAATAATATGCCAGACTTTGATGTAAATACAGTGGACTAGAAAAGTGCCATGTAGTCTGTCATGTAGCCAATGACGCAAGTTCATCGAATTTACATATGAAAATAGAAATTGAAATATATTATATAAACATATCAATAATGTAAACAATTCATATTATTTGATTTTAGGACTGAAAGGAGAAATGGGAATTATGGGTACCCCTGGAATTCAAGGTGCCCCTGGTCCTAGAGGAACTCCTGGAACCCCAGGTGACAAAGGTAAGAATGACCAATGGTTAGCCAAGTGAAAATTAGACTTTGGCAATCTGCTTCTAAGAATTGTTTTTAAAATGAAACAGTTAGAAATAAAAGCTCCAAGAGAATGCCAAGATGCCTCCCACTCAGCATTTGTGCTCCTACTCTGAGTTCCATTCAGGCCCTTGTCTCAAAGGAGCTTTTTTTAAAGGCAACTGTACTGTTTTTTTCCTTGAAGAAGAAAATGTTTTGCTTCTCATCCAACAAGCAGATGATGAGGCTTTCATGAAGAAGCTTCTTGGAGGATAATTGGAACATCTTCTTCCTCAAGGAAAAAACAATCCATTCGGGCCCTTTTGTGCACCCCATAATGCTGTAAGCGTGATGCTTGATGGAAGCAAGGCAAAGTGTGAGAATAAACGGATATGAATGAAAGGTTCAACAATGAGACACGAGTAAGGCAGGACTCTATGACTTACCCTTAGATGCATTTATAAATAAATTTATAAGACTATTTGTTATGATAGGCAACAATTATATAGGCAGTACACCAGGAGACCTTGCACTGGAAACCTGACATATTTAAAAGGAAAGTAATTTTGTTTGAGAGGGGAAATGGAATGAATGATTGCAGGTTATATACATGAACAGTGAAAACTAGAGCAAATAGATGAATTTCTGTCCCTTGGTAAAATATGAAGATGAGAAAATGGAGGGGCATATACAACTTCTGATAGAAAGGAAGCAAGTCGTATGTGCTAATTTCATATAATGTTAAAAGAAGCAAAATATATGTGTGTTGGAATATGCTTCCACCTTCTTTATTATATGGAAGTGAGTTAGGTATGCCAGAAGATGCATGAAAATGAGTTAAATGTAGTGAAAATGAATTACTTTATGGTAATAAAAATGATTGGACTATTAATAAGTGGAGTGATCAATTTAAATGTTGAATGTTGAGATGATCCTAAAGAGGGAATAAATGATGATCAAATCACCAGAAAATATGTGAAAAAAGAATGAATGGGTTGAATTGACTTTGTGGATGAATAGAACTGCTTTACATATAACTGAGAGTAGAAGAACTTGATTAAGATTAATTAATTAATCAATTAGCCTTCTTGGGGAACAAGGTGCTGGTTTCGTTATTCAGTCACTTCTGACTGTCCTGATGAACATTATTTTGCCAGGATGGTTTTCACTAGCTTCTTCTATGAGTTCCTCTATGCACAAACAATCCCATCTATGGTAGTATCTACCTACCTTGTCTTTAGTAAACTTCATTTTCAGTTGTCCTTGATTTGTCCAAACATTGGGGACAACATATCTTGATTTTGCATTACTGTCTACAATATTTTAGTGGCAATTCATTATCACTGCTTCCAGTAAATGATCTGGTTTACTTCATCTAGAATAGCAACGGCACTTAGACTTATACACCACTCCGTAGTGCTTTACAGCCCTCTCTAAGCGGTTTACAGAGTCAGCATATTGCTCCCAACCATCTAGATCCTCATTTTCCTGACCTTGGAAGGATGGAAGGCTGAGTCAACCTTGAGCCAGTCAGGATCGAACTCCAGGCAGTCAGTAGAGTTAGCCTGCAATTGTATACTGGAGTTATGGCAAAATTTTGAATGGCAAAATCTTGTACATTGCATTGATAAAATTATTTTACTAATTTGAGCATTCTTTGCCCACTGCTCATAAATTTATCTTTTCCAGTCCTTTGGCAGCTATGGTGTCTCCCTATCTGACT
Organism: Notechis scutatus; assembly: GCF_049901735.1. Taxonomy (NCBI): domain Eukaryota; kingdom Metazoa; phylum Chordata; class Lepidosauria; order Squamata; family Elapidae; genus Notechis; species Notechis scutatus. Next base: position 160,972,642 of record NC_142009.1, read on the forward strand.
ATGTAATATATTACCTATGTAATACATTAACTATATAATATCATAACTGAATAAAGCTTTTCCATATTTGTATAGAGAGTATATAGTCAATGTGCAATACATAATCATTGTTTTAAAAGAAAGCATTTGCTATAAACACTAAATTTTCTTGGCAGAACTCTAGGAAGCAATTCAGTCTGAGTTAATTATATGAAAGAAAAAAGTAATGTTTCTTATCCAGCCCTAGGCTTCTGATTCAATTCATATTTAAAAGAAAAATCTAAGGAAGGAAGACGATTGTTGTCATGCCATGCCATGACAAAAGATATAGATGTTGTATAATTAATGATGCTTCAGACAAAATACATTTCGGCTTATAATAATCTGTAGAGGAAAATGTGGTAATTTAAAAGCTGTTTGCAAGATATGTCAGATTAATAGCAGAAGATTCATTATTGTGATGAACTTTTTTGTGCTTCAGCCTGAATTATACTATAGCTGCTCTCCCCCTCTCTTTTTAAAATACTTGTTATTGAAGAATTGTACAATACTATAAAATAATATAAACTAAGATAAGACATAAAAGAGTAGAAAAGAAAAAAAATACAAAATGCAGAGAAGGAAGAAAGGGATAACAAAAAAGAAAAGGATAGAGAAAAAGCATAGAAAAAAAGGATATTTTATTTGCGCCACGGTGGCATAGTGGTTAGAGTGCAATACTGCAGGCTACTTCTACTGACTTCCAGCTTGCCTGCAATTTGGCAGTTCAAACCCCACTAGGCTCAAGGTTGACTCAGCCTTCCATCCTTCTGAGATGGGTAAAATGAGGACCCAGATTGTTGGGGGCAATAGGCTGCCTCTGTAAACTGCTTAGAGAGCAAAGCACTGTGAAGCGGTCTTAAGTGCTATTGCTATTTAAAGAAGTGACTCCTGATCGTACTTGCAACAAGTACAAGCAAGTTAATATTTTCTCACTCCCCATACTGTTAGATACAAAATTCATTCCTTCCCATATCTCCCCACTTATCCAATTGCCATTTCAAACATTGTTACCATTTCAGTGTAGGTGTCAGCAAAAAGTCCATAAAGCATTACCAGAATTTTATGAAAATAGTTCTTACTTCAACATTAATCAGTTAAATTGGTTTTATTGTCTTTCCTTTTTTTTTGCCTTTATCAAGTTGCTAAATTGGATTGAATCCGCATTCACATTTTCTTTCATTTTAAACTTTTAATCAAAGCTCTAGGACACTTCTTTTGTAAATTCACTAGTAATTCCTTATCCAGGTTATTTTTCATCATCACACTGATAATAATCTCTGTTTTGTAATCCAGTTTCTTCATTTCCCAATGTTTCCACAACACTTCTAATTTCTACATCTTTTACTGTGAGTTATTTTATTTAAATCTACTTTAAAAAATATGCTGGCAGATGTAGAAATTATTGCTGTCACTATAATTATAAGCTTTTCTTCCAATTTTTCAAAGATCCTTTGAACTATCTCATAAGTCAATTTTTTAAAATTTTATTTCTTAACATCTTTAAACGGAATGTTATTTTTTTCTTCTGTTTTGGGATAAAATTTTATTTCGCAGGAAGATTTTCAGATTTGTTGCTTGAAAACCTCTTTTAACTCTAAAATAATTATAGATCTAAAAGTGTTTGAAAGTTTTATACAGTGTTTGAAGAACAGTAAAACTAACAATCAATTTTTAAGCAATGAAACAATAGCTTTTTCCAGACAGGAACTGAGAATTGGAGGGTTGATTAAATAAAACTAATACTATATTGCCACCTGGTGGACTGATAAAGCCATTTCAAATTAGAATACAAGTGATGGTTATGGATACAGGTTTAAAAAAATATGTGAAAAGAAAAATAGAAAGCTTCTGGGCTTTTAAAGGCTCTTTCAAGAAATTAGACTAGGGTGTATGAACATAGAAAGTCCTTTATTCACTACAATAAAATGAATACTAATAGAAATTTTAATGTGGGAACTATTTGTATACTGCTACTATATATAGGAGCCTCTGTGGCGCAGTGGTTAGAGTGCAGTATTGCAAGCTACTTCTGCAGCCAGCTGCCTGCAATTTGGCAGATCGAATCTCACTAGGCTCAAGGTTGACTCAGCCTTCCATCCTTCTGAGGTGGATAAAATGAGGACCCAGATTGTTGGGGGCAATATGCTGACTCTGTAAGCCACTTAGAGAGGGCTGTAAGTCTAAGTGCTATTGCTATATGATGATGTCAATTCGAAATTGAAAATGAGAAACTCAGTTGAAAAAAGTTAAACAGGATTGTTACAAAAACATACATCATTTAGAAACATAGGAACTCCTCTTTAAGTGTTTAATTTAGAAAATGTGAAAGTGTAAAAGTTGCATGATCCAGTCTGGGTCAGTCACCAGGACCAGAGATTTAGTTTTCTAAGCTTTCTTTTCTTTTTTTTCTTTTTTGTAAATTTTATTTGAGTTTTCACAAAAAGAAAAGAAACACAATTAAAACATCTTTTTTGAAAGCAGCATAATCCCGGTTACATTTCTTCGTGCAGACACAATTTCAGGTTCATGCTCATTTTTATATTCTATTCCATATCTTATTACAATTTACATTTTCTACATAGCTTCTCCCCTCTTTTAATTTCCTCAATTTGATTATATTTATTTCATCTCAATTCAAATCATTATATTTATATTTTTTGTCTGTCCTGTTTCAATTGTCTATTATCTTTTCTCATTAAACAAAATTTCTCCTGTAGTTACTGATTGGAGTATGACGCCTTTATATCTCCCCCCTAAAGTTATAACACTCAATATAATACATAGCTTCCATTCGGATTCTGTTTGGTACATTCTTAAACTACACACAATATTCTTATAAAAAAGAAAAAATTATAAATGTATATAATTAAAACAACATTCCATTCCAATTCAATTCTATCATTAATATTAAAATTCATTAAAGTCTTAAGATTTTTCACGTTACTTTTCAATTAAATATCATACCTCTATGGGAACAATTATTAGCTTTCCATAATCAATTCCCCCCCTCTTCACTTATAAAACATTGACTAATTAAAGTGTTCCCATTCCTTCCTAATTCAATTTTCTCATTTATTTTATTTCATTTACTTTATTCACAAACATTTCACTAAGTTACACTAACCATTCTATCCCTCATTCTAATCATATGTTGTTTCCAATTTTCTAAAGTTATTTCTATTTCAAATATAACAACACATTCTCATGTACCTTTACAGAATCCCCCTTTCAGTTAAATTTTTACCCATTATCTCTAAATAGGTCCTGTTTCTTTATATCTTGCTCCGGACCTTTGTAACTTATTTTCCTTTCCTTCTTCCCTATCTTCTTCTCCCTCCCCTTTTTACCCCTTTGTCTCTCTACCTCTACTTCCCTCTTCTGTGTTCCCCTTTTCTGTTGTTTTCCAGTATTATACTTATTTTTTGAATTATTTTTCTTTTCTTTGGTTGTTTTTTTAAATCTTAAATTCTCCATCCTCTTTCCCCCCTTTCCTTTTTCTTCCCCACATAGAGTTACTTGTTCATTAAAGATGGCTTCTTCTTTGTCCCAGTCTTCTTGTTTTGCAGTCTTTTCTTGTTGTTTCTCATAGTTCCAAATCTCCATTTCTAAGAATTTAAAAACGAAGCCAAAGGAACCCTTCCCTTCTTGTGCCTCTTCTTTGTACTTTTTAAGTTCCATTTTCAATTCATTGAAAAGTGATGCCATTGTAAAAAAAATTAAACAACCACCCGATTGATTTTAGTCATTCAAATATAATAGCCAAAAATCCAAAAGTCACCTAGTAATCCAAATACACACAAACTGTTTCTTTTTGCTCTTTCTTTTTTTTCCACTTTCTCTTCCTGGGGTTACTATTTAGTTGCAAAGTTTCAGTTAAAATGTATCTTATTGAAATTTTACTTTAGATTCTTTTAAAGTCCAGGCAGTCTCCTCCCTCTTCCAGATCCTGCCCTTATTATTTTTTTCTCCCTTCCTGCTTATAGAAGAAAAAGGTTTTAATGTCCAGAAATCTTTATTGTCCCTTTGGCATTTAATTATATTTTCAGCTTAATTGCCTGTTGATGTCAAAGCGGATTTTTCCAATTTCTTATTCTTAATTGTCAATATAAGGAAGAAGAGAGAAGGAAAAAAAGCCAAACCTTTCCCTTTTCACTTTCTTTCGCTGCTTCCGACTCTTCTTTGGGAGCGATGTTATTTCTTGTAAAATTTAAATTCCAGGGTACCTTAGTTATTGCTTTTTCAACTTAGCCCGGTCAGCCAAAACTTTCACTTCTTATCTTCCTCCTGCACGTGTGTAAATTTTTTTGATTCTATCCTGCTATATATTGCTGGCATATTATATATTTAATGGATAGAAGTAAATATATAGTAAGTAATGATGATTATGATAACATAATGTTAGTTTAGCATTCTCTCTTTCAAATATATGTAATAACCTCAATTCAGGAAAGCATTCTACTTTTTGTTTAGTTTTAAATCTTACATTCTGGAGAATAGTGTAAGTCTTACATAGTCTATCACATAGAAATGTACCCTTCTGTTTACAGTCTTTCCAACATTTAGTTGAATAATATATACTAGATATATATGTGCATGTGTGTCTATGTCTGTGTGTGTTGTGTATGTCAGAGACAGAGACACACACACACACACACAGAGAGAGAGAGAGAGAGAGAGAGAATGTAATATTCATATTGGGATTAAATGCTATCTGTGTGCTGTTATTTTTGATAAGCTTTCTTTGTGTGTAATGTAATTCTTGGATGGTCTTAATGAAGCATTATTAAATATTAGAGGTAGGATTTCTTAAACAGATATATGTTGCTGTCCTTGCTTTCTATTTATCTGAGTTTCTGTATACGTATCTGTGTGTGTGTTGTCTATTGTCCATGGCTGTAGCAAGAATTAAGTTAAGCAACATGAGGCAAAATGACAATGTTCAAGTAGACCACTGAAAATTGCAGTTGTGTGCTATTGTTAAAATAAAGTAGTCTTAGGATCCAGATAAAGAAATACCAGAGAGAGAAATTACATGGACTCCTGATAATAAGCCTGAGAGAAATGTAAGGAACAAGTTCCTAACTGTTGATGAAGTAGATTTACCCATTAAAAGAGAAGATAAGTCTAATTGTGAAAGAATTAAGGTTCTAAAGGTTATGCCTGTACTGAGGGAAGTTCTACAGGAGCTGTTCAACCACCAGAATTACCACAAATGTTAGATCTGTTTTATGATGCAAATTAAAAATGAAAGCCTCTTTGGTGCAATGTTTAAAGCATCAGGCCAGAAACTAGAGATTGTGAATTCCAATCCTGCCTTAGGCTCAAAGCCAGCTGGTTGACTTTGGGCCAATCACTTTCTGTAAGCCCTAGGGAAGAAGCAGTGGCAAACTACTTACAAAAAACCTTGCCAAGAAAATTGCAGGGACTTGTTCAGGCAGTCTCTGGGAATCAGACATAACTGAATAGAATAAAAATTAATTAAATGTGCAACCAGGTATAAAGTGTGTAGTTCCAGGAAAATGTAATTCCAAGATATTTGCACATTTTAAAATTCAGATAATTGTGGTTGTGTTAGGTTTTTTTTAAAATGGCTGATTAACAATGTAAAAAGGAAACAGAGTTCCAAAGTCTGTCTTAATACATTGATTCCTCCCATATGCATTTCTGTTGCTCTCTCATTTATTGACTGACTGGCTGATTAGTTACAAACCATGAAGTTATTGTCAACTCTTAACAACCTAGATTTTCTCCATGATTAACCTGGTCCTTCAGGTCTTCCAACTTGTGCAAATCGAGCTGTGCACTCATGTGCACGCACCAGCCCACCACTCACACAAGTCAAGATGTGTCCGTGTGTGCTGGCCCATCACTCATGCAGCCCAGTTCCCCTCCCCACCACACTGCCACCAGGCTGCCAAGTCACAAAGGTTGGGGACCACTGTCCTAAACCATGCAACCCAACTACAGTTTTCTTTTTCATGTTTCCTATTTTGGCATTCTAGTCTCCAATCACAAGAGCACATCTTGCTTGCACGTTCTGTCAATTTCAAATTGAACTTGATCACAAAAGCCAACAACCTATTCTATTTCTGCATCAGTAGTTGGAGCATAAAATCGAATGATTATCATATTAAAGTGTTGTCCACAAAGTCTGATCAATATTATTTGGTCATTGATTGTCACTGTTGCTGAAATGTTTTGTCCTTTTCTTGTAATGGATGTTTAACTATTACTGCTGATTGCCTTTTAAATATTTTATTATTGGAGGTTTGAAAACGCCATTCTTACTGCCAAGGCTAAAATGCCCTTATAATATTTTCTGGATTTTGTTTTGTGTAGGTAGCATAGGTTTTCCTGGAGCTGCTGGACCAAAAGGTGATTCAGGTTTTAAAGGTGAAAAAGGTGAAGCTGGACTTCCAGGGGAGCCAGGATCAATGGACCCTGTTGACATGGAAAATCTGAAAGGCCAAAAAGGAGAACAAGGAGATAAAGGTCTGTCAAATTAAATAATACTCATCATTGTTTCTGTTGTACTTTGATTTTTTTTCTCCTCTAAGCCTAGACAATAAGAATTTTGGCATACCAAATCATCATGTACTTAATTTCTACCCAAATATTTGCCTTAAACTCTAGCTGGAACTTATAAGCAAGAAAATATTATTGACAGGGATATTGCAGACATGTAATAGGATGCCAACCTCTCTCTTGCTCAGCAAAGGAAACAAAAATATACTTTCCAAAGTGATGGAGGAAGTAATGGTGGCCACATTGGATAGACCAGCATCCAACTCTTGTCCTTGAAATGATACTTCAGGACGCTGGAGAGCAACATTTAAACTTCAAAATCAAATACAGTACTAGGTTGGCAAATCTATTTAGTGAGGTTCCTCCAGGGTTAGTTAGTTTCATACTTTTCAGATATAAAAGAAATCCTTTACTGAGGTGGAGTATCAGGAAGACTAAAAATAGCTTTGTAGAGTGTAATTTTTTTCAGAGGCATTAACTCATTGGGGATCTTCTGAAAAGGCATTTCATCCTCCCTTGATATCAAAGAGGTTTGCTCTGCTTTAGCCAAATGGAGGAGCTGTCTCAGACAATTTCTTAGGAATCTGAATGAGACAAATAGCAAAATTCCCTCTTCCTTCAGGACTAAAGAAATATTATAAAATGAAACAACTTGACCTCAAAGCAAATGGGCTGTGTATTGCACTTTGTAACATATAAGTATTAGAGGAGAAATTTGTATGCACCCTAAAATGCACTGCTTAATACTTACAGTATTGTCACCCCAAATAAACTCATGTCACTGTTTGAATGTGAATGGTTAAACTTGAGGTCTTCTAGGCTAGCAAAGAACAGATTTATTATAATGGCATTCATTCATGCAAGAATTAAGGTCATCCAATATGCATGCAACAGGATAGAGCAGTCAGTGCCCTACATTTTAGGAGGCAATTTCAGATGATCCAGTTAGATTGTTCCTCTCCAGGATCCATCCTGTTTTGGGCCAGAATGACTTGGGGTTTACCTGAATTATTGGAGGCCTCTCTTAGACTTGTAAAGCAGCACTGTTTATAAAACTTCACACAGTGATTTGGTCTTAGAGAAGAAAACCATTTTGTTGGCATGCAGAATGATTAATTGGTTTACTTATGTTATTGAACCAAGGCATAGCACATTGCCATTATTGCCTCTGAAGTGTGAGGCCAAGTACATGTATATTTCTTTTCTGCTAGTCCTTGCTATCTGTTGAATGAAATGGGCCTCTGAATATGATATTTCTTGGGTCCAGGATTATTATTGAAATTCAGGCTTGAGATTGGGCTAGTTAAAGCTAAATGTTTCAATATATTCATGTATATTCAAAAGTACTCTTTGATTTTGTACTGGGATAAAAACACCATGTTTCTATCTACTTGGAATTGTAGTATAGTAGAAGCACTGTTTCTATCAACTAATATTTGTGATATAACCAGAGTTATATAATGCAGAACTTTAAGCATGGTTGAGAGAGAGAATCTTGACAGTAAATCAACATGTTTGATTTTTAGGAGAAAAAGGAATAACAGGAGAAACAGGAACTCCAGGAATTTCTGGAAGCCCAGGAATGCCAGGCAAGGTTGGAGATCGTGGTTTACCAGGCAAAGCAGGTAGGATTAAACATCTGATTTTTTTTGTTCCAGAATTCTTTTGAATGAACGCTTATAGTACCCTTCCATGCTATAATTTTTACTTTTAATAGCATCACTATGTACTTACATAATCTAGTAGACCCCTCCAATTATGTCTCTGTAGCAAAGTATGTTTAAATCAACCCAGTTTTCTTTTTTTTAATTTAGGACCAAAAGGAGATTCAGGCACTCCAGGATTCCAGGGTGAACCAGGATTTCCTGGAGACAAAGGATCAATTGGCGAAATGGGTTTACCAGGTACTACCCATTGTAGACCCTGGGTGATTTGGAATCTTGTACTGACTAAGTTGCCATTCATCACTCCAGCTATTCACGTTAAAAAAAATTTTAAGGAAGAAAAACACTTATAATGTGTATTTCAGGGCTTCCTGGAGAAAAGGGGTTTCCAGGTCTTCCAGGTGAGGCAGGTCAATCAGGATTTCCTGGAATTAAAGGTGAAAAAGGACTGAAAGGAAGCCCTGGACTTCCTGGAATTGGCTTCCCTGGAGCTCCTGGTGAGAAGGTATCCATAATCCTTCATAATATGTGTTAACGTCATAAACAACATTCAGGTTACTGTGCTAGTATATCTCTAATTTCAAGAGATAGCTATTCAGAACTAGGTTTCTATAATGAAAAAAATATGAGGGGCAGGGGAAAAATTGACATAGTAGTATAAGAAATAGACTTGTCTGGAGTCAGGTAATTGGAGCAGCAGCCTTTCCCTGAATTGCTTGGTGACACTAGAAGTGAAAACTTAGGAGTTTCTGCATGAAAAGTATGTGCATTTCTGAGGACCCACTGTACCCCTTCTTCCTTAGCATAATAAGCTCTCATTTCTTGTGTGGTCAGAAAATGAAACAATAGACTGACAATTTGAGTGTAGGTGCCACAGGGAAATAGCTGGCAAGTTATTCTGGAGTGGGAAAATATGTGTTAAAATTTGACTCAGAAGAGTTTTGTGGAACCTTTTGCGGGAAAAAAACAACACATTTTTTTTCAGAGCAACAATGCATTCATTCACTCCAGATTGATTTCATCACAAGAATAGCATAAGCTTTCAAAGCACAACTGAGTCAGGACGTCTTTGGCTAAGTTATAGTTGTTGTGGCCTAGAATATAGACCAGGAATATGCAGTAGAGACCATCTATTTCAGCTCAGCTTGATGCAGGAGCCATTATAACATCTTTGACAATTATTTACCAAATTACCAATTTCTCAGATTAAAGGAGGACTCACCAGTTCACATGGCAGTCTGTTTTCCTGGTTGATAGCTTGTACAATCAGGAAGTTCCTTGTAGTTTTAAACTGAGACTGGTCAACTGAAGCTACAGAGAATGTCCACTTGGTCTTCTGTGTGACAACTCTTTACATAGTTGAAGACTGCTATAATACCTCCCCTCAGACTCTTTTATAGGCTGAATATATCAAAGTCCCTTAAGATGTGGACAAGGTTCCTTGAAAGAGTTTGGCTGATCATACGAATACTTGATGTACTTGTGAGAGACAGCAGAGAAGAATTCACTGGAACAGTCCAAGTAACTTTGATCTATTCATTTCCACCTCGCATAACTTCCATCAACCAAAGATGAAAACCTCCTAGAATGCATATGGGTCAATATAAAAGAAAAAAAGAATGACATGGCCATAGGTGTATATTATAGGCCATCCAATCAAGCAGAAAAAATAGATGTCCTTTTTGCCAACCAACTACCATGTTTCTCCAACAATACGGCCTCCCCCAATAGGAAGTCCCAGCATGCTTTATAGGCATAAAATCAAATTAAGCCCCTCTCCCCAAATTAAGGCCTCTATTAAACATGCGAAATGGGGAGGAATGGCGGGGGGGCTTGCCGTTAGGAAATACTTTTGTTGCATACCCGGATATGGTGCTGCCTGCGTTGACTTAGGCCAGGGGTGGGCAAACTACGGCCCGCGGGCCACATCCGGCCCGTTGGTCTTTTTAATCCGGCCCGCCGAAGATTGGTACAGAATTAAGGTTTGATGTGAATGATTGAATGATTGCATTCATTTGATTTTGACTTGTAATGACAGGCATTTCGACACCAGGTGGCGGCCCGTCTGTCAAATTTTAAAAGTCAATGAGGCCCCCGAGCCAAAAAGTTTGCCCACCCCTGACTTAGGCGTTGGTGGGACACTTCGTATCAGGAGACCTTCCGCCACCATCATCAAGGGATACAATCCAGATCAAGTGAGGTTTTAATACCACTCTATAAAACCTTAGTAAGACCACACCTAGAGTACTACATCCAATTTTGTTCACCACATTATAAAAAAGATGTTGAGACTCTAGAAAAAGTACAGAGAAAAGCAACCAGGATGATTAGGGGACTGGAGACTAAAACATATGAAAAATGGTTGCAGGAACTGGGCATGGCTAGTCTAGTGAAGAGAAGGATCAGGGGAGACATGATAGCAGTCTTCCAATATTTGAGGGGCTGCCACAGAGAGGAAGGGGTCAAGCTATTTTCTAAAGCACCTGTAGGCCAGACAAGGAACAATGGATGGAAACTGAACAAGGAGAGATTTAACCTGGAAATAAGGAGAAACTTTCTGACAGTGAGAACAATCAACCAATGGAACAGCTTGCCTTCGGAAGTTGTGGGAGCGCCATCACTTGAGACCTTCAAGAAGAGATTGGACTGCCATTTGTCAGAAATGGTGTCGGGTCTCCTGCTTGTGCAGGGGGTTGGACTAGATGACCTACAAGGTCTGTTCAAACTCTGATTATCTGTTAACTCAGGCATCTATTCTCAGTAAGAAACATTCCTTTGGGAGCAAGATTTTTGCAAAGATCATACCTGAGCAATTCCAGAAATATATGTTTCTAGGTATCATCTTAGTATATTGAAATTGGCAGTATCAAAGAACAACATGCACAACCTTTTACATGTTTATATGTGAGTTACTTTACACAACTGCTCTGCTCAGCTTGGAGATAAATAGCATACAGTGAGTATTTAAGTTTTGTGCCAATCCTTTGGAACATTTCCCTATAATTTTCTTTCTTGGATGGTTGAAGGTTATATATTATAGCAAATTTTGACTGGAGTAAAATTACCGCTCCATAAGACGCACCTGACAATAATACGCACCTCAGTTTTGAGGAGAAAAACAAGAAAAAAAACTATTCTGAACTGGAGCCTGAGAGAACTACAGATAGGTGTCCTCTCATGTGCCAGCTCTGCCTACTAACTCCTGCACTGTGGAAAAGAGACAGAAGAGGCAGGCAATGACAAGGACAGAAGAGGCCGGGTTCAGCACTGTAAAAGGACCCCGCCGAAGGACTGGCACCGTAACTTGGGGTGGGGGGGAGTGCGTCTTATGGAGCAAAAAATATGGTAACTCCAGACAAATATCTGGGGAAAGAATACTTGGTACTGGAAAAGAACTAAGCATCTCTGATTAAAAGTAAGCTACATGTATTATTTTTCTTTTTCTGTCCACAGGGTGAACAAGGATGGCCGGGCAGTTCAGGTGTATCTGGAGACAAAGGTGAAAAGGGAATTCCAGGTATTTCAGGCATGCCCGGATTCCCAGGCAACAAAGGGCAGCCTGGCCTTCCAGGTTCTCCAGGTGAGTGATCCAAAGAGTCCTGTATTATTTTGTGCCAGTTATTTAGGCTACAAATTAAACAGGTGTACTTTACTTTTTTTATTTTAAAAAAAGGTGTTCCAGGACTGCCAGGTGAAAAGGGACAGAAAGGAACTCCAGGTGCGGGTGGTTTTCCAGGCTTAAAAGGACAACCAGGTAAAAGACTTTGGACAATGCTTCATCTTTGAATGGAAAGTCAGGTTTCCCCTTTGATATTTATGTCTTGTGTACCTGGAGCCATGTTAGCTCATACTTGTCAACTGTTCAGTAAGTGAATCCAGAAAAAGAAACTCCTGGGACATTATTTTACCAAGAATATAAACTTTACTGAATAAATGCCCACTGGCACAGAAGAAGCCAAACTAGCTGTGGCTTCCTGCGCAATAGCACACATAGTTCATTCCCCCTTTGCCCATGGGAGTCCATTATATCCGCCAATCACTTCTGTTCATTTTGTTATGAGAACCAGCCAGCCAGCCATTTTGTGACATGTGCTCTGGGTGTCCTTGGGGTGGGGAGAAGCAACCGTCTCCCGGGAACCGAGGATGCTTGGATGCCATTCCCCCCACCCTTGCATTCCAATCCACCACCACCCTATTCTTTGTCAAGCTGCCAGCAAAGCAGAATATAGGTGAAAGTTCGAGTAGTCCTGACAATGCTGAAAGGGCTACATACAGGTCAAGATGGCAATCAGATCCTAACTGATAAGGTGATATACATGTGTCCTCTGCTTTTGTGATACGTGAAATAAGATACTCTAGTACTCTAGTTTCAGCTCCAGTGTTTTCTAGAGAAAATTTGCATTAATCCTAGGCTAGAAATGCACAACTTTTTTTAAATCAAGGACTACACTTTGAATGCATTATATTACAATGCAATACATATTCAACAACATTGCAGAATCATACTCAAAAAAGTGGAGAAGCTCTGAACCAAAAATGGCTTGATTTAATTTCTGATTAATCAAAATTAAATGTAATTAAATGCAATTAATATTATTATCAACCATGTGATTTTAAAAAACCCATTGAAAATTATTAATTAATATTAGGTGGCAGCTTTATAGAAACTTTCTCTTTGGGAGGCTGGTGCATGCATGCTTCTATTTCAGGCACAAATGCCCTTTTAATTATAGACTTCTTTATTTATAAGTTGAATGTAAATCACATGGAGAGATCTATCCAAGTCATTCAGAATCATATGATTGATCTTTAAATCTTTTTCCATCTGTTAACCAAATTAAGAACTTTTCATCATAGTAAAAATAAAAATGAATTTTTCTTGCTCTTCAATTCAATCAGTTCTTTTGATATTAAGCAAGACTCTATAGCACTTATGCACTTGTGTAAGTGTCAGAGCCTTGTATCATATTGCAACATTGATTCCTCACAAATTAAAAATAAAGTAAAAATCAGTTCAAATATTGCAAATTATCAAAAGCCTTGCATGTTCTCTTCTAAAACCTTGCAAACTTGAGGTGCTCCTGCTTAAGATCCCATGAGAGTGTTGTTGATCCCATGAGTAATTGTCAACACAATTACTATTTATTGTATTTATTCTGTTTGGATGTGTGGTCATATTTCAACTGTTTGGTGGAAATTGGAAAGCATTTACCTTAAACAGCAACATAATTTGGGGAAGCCGAAATCACTGCTGTGATTCCTTAGAGTCTCACCCAAACTTCTATCTGAACTTGTAGCTTCCAGTAAACAAAAACTCTTCTTAATTCATTCTAGAGCTCCAATGACCTGTCAGTCAACCAACTGAAAGGAATGAAATGAAAATTACCAGGTCCTCTGTCTCTCCCTCCCTCTCTCTCAGACAAAGTGTAGAGAGCCACAGAGATACTTTGGAGAAACCATGAGATAGTTACAAAAACAAAAGCATGATATTAGTCCAGAAAACAGAGAGCAGATCAAGAACAAGCTCAGACTGCCTCCATTCTAACTCTCAGGAAGTAAGAGGGAGAGAAGTGAAGTTTTCAGTATTCTGGTAGTGTAGCCTGCCACAATAAAATACAGTCTGATGGAATCAGTTTCCTGACCTGGCTCACCTGAAAGTGCTCAAAGAACCACAATAGAAGAAAGCTCCTCCATATGTATAAATAAGGTATTCGTTCATTTCTCAGCATGAGGAATCCTACCTTTCTATTTTGTAGGTGACCCTGGACCACAGGGTCCATATGGACCTGCTGGAGAAAAAGGTGAGCCTGGTTATGATGGAATCCCAGGCCCTCCTGGTTCAAAAGGTGATTCAGGTAAGACTTTTATCTCCTTGGTTTCCTGATATTAAATATACGTGTTGTGTCTGGTGTAGAGTTGTATAATGGTCTGGAATCTCTAAAGAACTTGAAAGGTTAAATATATAACCAATGTTTTAAATATACTATAAGGAAAAGAATGATCTATGAGGAAATTTTCCCAGGAAACCAATGCTGATGGTACAGTTAGTAATACAGAACAATCTAAACATACCTGATTGTGCGCTGTCTCTGCATTTATTCTCCCGAACCCTCTGAAATTGGCAGTATCAAAGAACAACATGCACAACCTTTTACATGTTTATATGTGAGTTACTTTACACAACTGCTCTGCTCATCTTGGAGATAAATAGCATACAGTGAGTATTTAAGTTTTGTGCCAATCCTTTGGAACATTTCCCTATAATTTTATTTCTTGGATGGTTGAAGGTTATATATTATAGCAAATTTTGACTGGAGTAACATTACCGCTCCATAAGACGCACCTGACAATAATACGCACCTCAGTTTTGAGGAGAAAAACAAGAAAAAAACTATTCTGAACTGGAGCCTGAGAGAACTACAGATAGGTGTCCTCTCATGTGCCAGCTCTGCCTACCGACTCCTGCACTGTGGAAAAGAGACAGAAGAGGCAGGCAATGACAAAGACAGAAGAGGCCGGGTTCAGCACTGTAAAAGGACCCCTCCGAAGGACTGGCACCGTGACTTGGGGGGGGGGAGTGCGTCTTATGGAGCAAAAAATATGGTAACTCCAGACAAATATCTGGGGAAAGAATACTTGGTATTGGAAAAGAACTAAGCATCTCTGATTAAAAGTAAGCTACATGTATTATTTTTCTTTTTCTGTCCACAGGGTGAACAAGGATGGCCGGGCAGTTCAGGTGTATCTGGAGACAAAGGTGAAAAGGGAATTCCAGGTATTTCAGGCATGCCCGGATTCCCAGGCAACAAAGGGCAGCCTGGCCTTCCAGGTTCTCCAGGTGAGTGATCCAAAGAGTCCTGTATTATTTTGTGCCAGTTATTTAGGCTACAAATTAAACAGGTGTACTTTACTTTTTTTTATTTTAAAAAAAGGTGTTCCAGGACTGCCAGGTGAAAAGGGACAGAAAGGAACTCCAGGTGCGGGTGGTTTTCCAGGCTTAAAAGGACAACCAGGTAAAAGACTTTGGACAATGCTTCATCTTTGAATGGAAAGTCAGGTTTCCCCTTTGATATTTATGTCTTGTGTACATGGAGCCATGTTAGCTCATACTTGTCAACTGTTCAGTAGGTGAATCCAGAAAAAGAAACTCCTGGGACATTATTTTACCAAGAATATAAACTTTACTGAATAAATGCCCACTGGCACAGAAGAAGCCAAACTAGCTGTGGCTTCCTGCGCAATAGCACACATAGTTCATTCCCCCTTTGCCCATGGGAGTCCATTATATCCGCCAATCACTTCTGTTCATTTTGTTATGAGAACCAGCCAGCCAGCCATTTTGTGACATGTGCTCTGGGTGTCCTTGGGGTGGGGAGAAGCAACGTCTCCCGGGAACCGAGGATGCTTGGATGCCATTCCCCCCACCCTTGCATTCCAATCCACCACCACCCTATTCTTTGTCAAGCTGCCAGCAAAGCAGAATATAGGTGAAAGTTCGAGTAGTCCTGACAATGCTGAAAGGGCTACATACAGGTCAAGATGGCAATCAGATCCTAACTGATAAGGTGATATACATGTGTCCTCTGCTTTTGTGATACGTGAAATAAGATACCGTGTACTCTAGTTTCAGCTCCAGTGTTTTCTAGAGAAAATTTGCATTAATCCTAGGCTAGAAATGCACAACTTTTTTTAAATCAAGGACTACACTTTGAATGCATTATATTACAATGCAATACATATTCAACAACATTGCAGAATCATACTCAAATAAGTGGAAAAGCTCTGAACCAAAAATGGCTTGATTTAATTTTTGATTAATCAAAATTAAATGTAATTAAATGCAATTAATATTATTATCAACCATGTGATTTAAAAAAAAAACCATTGAAAATTATTCATTAATATTAGGCGGCAGCTTTATAGAAACTTTCTCTTTGGGAGGCTGGTGCATGCATGCTTCTATTTCAGGCACAAATGCCCTTTTAATTATAGACTTCTTTATTTATAAGTTAAATGTAAATCACATGGAGAGATATATCCAAGTCATTCAGAATCATATGATTGATCTTTAAATCTTTTTCCATCTGTTAACCAAATTAAGAACTTTTCATCATAGTAAAAATAAAAATGAATTTTTCTTGCTCTTCAATTCAATCAGTTCTTTTGATATTAAGCAAGACTCTATAGCACTTATGCACTTGTGTAAGTGTCAGAGCCTTGTATCATATTGCAACATTGATTCCTCACAAATTAAAAATAAAGTAAAAAATCAGTTCAAATATTGCAAATTATCAAAAGCCTTGCATGTTCTCTTCTAAAACCTTGCAAACTTGAGGTGCTCCTGCTTAAGATCCCATGAGAGTGTTGTTGATCCCATGAGTAATTGTCAACACAATTACTATTTATTGTATTTATTCTGTTTGGATGTGTGGTCATATTTCAACTGTTTGGTGGAAATTGGAAAGCATTTACCTTAAACAGCAACATAATTTGGGGGAAGCCGGGAAATCACTGCTGTGATTCCTTAGAGTCTCACCCAAACTTCTATCTGAACTTGTAGCTTCCAGTAAACAAAAAACTCTTCTTAATTCATTCTAGAGCTCCAATGACCTGTCAGTCAACCAACTGAAAGGAATGAAATGAAAATTACCAGGTCCTCTGTCTCTCCCTCCCTCTCTCTCAGACAAAGTGTAGAGAGCCACAGAGATACTTTGGAGAAACCATGAGATAGTTACAAAAACAAAAGCATGATATTAGTCCAGAAAACAGAGAGCAGATCAAGAACAAGCTCAGACTGCCTCCATTCTAACTCTCAGGGAAGTAAGAGGGAGAGAAGTGAAGTTTTCAGTATTCTGGTAGTGTAGCCTGCCACAATAAAATACAGTCTGATGGAATCAGTTTCCTGACCTGGCTCACCTCAAAGTGCTCAAAGAACCACAATAGAAGAAAGCTCCTCCAAATGTATAAATAAGGTATTCGTTCATTTCTCAGCATGAGGAATCCTACCTTTCTATTTTGTAGGTGACCCTGGACCACAGGGTCCATATGGACCTGCTGGAGAAAAAGGTGAGCCTGGTTATGATGGAATCCCAGGCCCTCCTGGTTCAAAAGGTGATTCAGGTAAGACTTTTATCTCCTTGGTTTCCTGATATTAAATATACGTGTTGTGTCTGGTGCAGAGTTGTATAATGGTCTGGAATCTCTAAAGAACTTGAAAGGTTAAATATATAACCAATGTTTTAAATATACTATAAGGAAAAGAATGATCTATGAGGAAATTTTCCCAGGAAACCAATGCTGATGGTACAGTTAGTAATACAGAACAATCTAAACATACCTGATTGTGCGCTGTCTCTGCATTTATTCTCCCGAACCCTCTGAATGTCATTCAGGATCTTCAAAGCCCCAGTATTTTGACAGAATACTACAAATTATTTTGCACTTTTTCTTCTCTACCTTCCCTTCCCTTCTCCTCCCCATCCTTCCTCTACACATTTTTCTTAAGAAGAGTGCAAGACCCAAATGGGTAGAAATTGTCTGTCTGTCTGTCTGTCTGTCTGTCTGTCCAATTTTCTACAGTATGAGGAAAATTTTAGGGTAACAGTATAATTCTATTCTAATATACAAAGTTGTCACCTGATTGGACTATTTAGGAAACATACTGTATGTTTCTCAATTTCTTAGTTCCTGTTTTCATCTTTACAGGTCTTCCCGGTAGAGGATTTCCTGGAATTCCAGGTTCAAAAGGAGAAAGAGGTAACTTATTAAAAAAACCAAATGTAAAGAATCCTCCGAGTCTTTCTACTGTTTTCATTTTTCTTGGCCATTAGTGACATGTAAGATGTTATGAACCTGAAATATCTTGGGTTGAAATGCCCACTTGGAGTCTTCTTTGCTCAAAATAAAGCAAAATGTGCATTGTTTTAGTTGTATTTTGAGCTTCGCACAAACTCTATGATTTCTTTCCATGCTCAGAACAAAGCTTAGCTTCTTGGTGCTCTGTTTAGAATGTTTCTTGTGCTGTGGCTAGACTTCTACAGCGCTGTGCTGCCCCCACTCACTTACATGTCAGGGAGCTGGGAGCTGGTGTAAAGAGCTTTATTCAGTCTTTTTCCCTCATTTCAGGTTTTCAGCTAACCCCCAGCTGCAAGCTTAGCACAGTAATTGCCTCATGACCAAATTGATAACCATAAGTGAAACAAACTTACAGCCAAACCAAAACAGTCTTGAATATAAAGGTTTTGCCTGGATAGGTTCCAAAAACAAACAGCCCAAATCCCCTCCGAGGTTCGGGGCTTCCACTGAGGTTTGTCAACAAGTCCAATGGTTCAAGTATCAGGGCTTGCAAGGAAAAGTCACAGGAATAGTCCAAGCCAGGAATGCAGGGGGTCATTTTCAGCGAAGCCAGCCACAAACAAGCTCCAGACTAACTTCGAGGCAATGGCCAATTAGTCCTCCCAACAGATAACCAGCTGTTCCAAACACAACCATAAATGTTCTTCACAACTGAATTAAATCCACAAGCTGCAGAGTTCCAGAAACACAAACAACCATCTGGCCACAACCCACACATGTTGCTTCCAGCAACACCTCCCGCTGCCTGCCATGCTAAATAGCGCCTCATGGTACAGCCCATTAAGAGGAGTGGAGTCTCCCCGAGGTCTCTGAGGAAATTAAAAATTAATAAGGAAAAAACTAAAATACTTACAAAAAATTTTAACTAGGATAATGGACATCCAGACGATAAATAAAGTTAAATATTTGGGAATTGTAATTTTGGCAAAATGTATAACCCTTAAAGAGGATAATTATACCCCACAAATTAAAAAAATAACAGAAGACTTCAGGAAATGGAATAACTGAAGACTTTCCTTTATGGGGAGAATTGCATCCATAAAAATGAACACATTACCAAAATTACTGTTTTTATTCCAAAATGCTCCGGTAAAACTAGAGATTTTTTTTTTGACCAATTGGATAAGCTAGTATCACAATTTATATGGCAGGAAAAAAACCCAGAATCAAACTGAAATTGTTTCAGGACGCTACTGAAAGAGGAGGATTTGGTCCACCTGACTGGGAAGTATATTATAGACTGGCTATCCTGTCCTGGGTTAAAGATTGGATAAGCGTTAAGAATAAAAGAATGTTAACATTAGAAGGATATATAATCTACAGGCAGGGTGGCATGCCTTTTTGTGGCAAGACAAAAAACAAATTCATGGTTATTTTCAAAGGCATAAAATTTGGCAGACCCTACTAAATGTATGGAATAAAACTAAACGACAAATTTACGTTGAAATACCAACTTGGCTATCTACATTAGAAGCGTTAATGTACCCACATTTATTATGTCAAGGGCAGGTCATCACATATAAGGACATACTAGATGAGAAAGGAAAAACGAGACAGGAGTTGAAAGATTTGGGATTTGAGATAGAATGGTGCAATTACAATCGAGGTATAGTAAAGATATGAAAGAATGGGGTATTAGTAGACGGAAAACAGAATTAGATAAAATACTATTAGGAACAGATGAGAAACTGATTAAAAATTTATAAAGTATTATTAGAATGTAAATTGGAAGAGGAAAAGGTAAAAGAAACGATGTTGGCCTGGATAAAAGATTTTGGATATAGTATAAATTTAGATGATTGGCAAATCTTATGGGATAGAAATAGAAAAATAACTTTGGCGGCATCATATAAAGAAAACTTACACAAAATGTTTTATCGATGGCATATCCCACCATCAAAATAGGCAAGAACGTATCCTAAACTATCCCCTAAATGTTGGAAATGCAATAAAGAAATTGGAACATATTATCACGTATGGTGGAAATGCGAAAAAGCCCAAGCATATTGGTTGAAAATTAGAAATTGGTTAGAAGAGATATGTAAAATTAAAATAGAATTTAAACCTGAAATTTTTCTACTGGGAATCAATGTGGGCAAATACAATAAAGAGATAATATTTTTAATAGTCCATGTTACCACCGCTGCGAGGCTAGCCATTGCCCAAAGATGGAAAGGTAATGATATGTCAGACGAGATGGAAATAATTAGAAAAATTTGGACATGCGCTGAAATGGATAGAGTAACTCAAGAATTAAAAGACAAGACTGAATCTGACTATTACAAAACCTGGGAGAAGTTTTACCACTGGTTAAAAAAAAGAAAGGAATAAATGTATCAATGATGATCAAGATTTATATATATATATATATATATATATATATATATATATATATATATATATATATATATATATATATATAAATTTTTACTTTTTGTTATATGTATTATTTGATGATGTAACATAAGCAGGTGTGTCAGGATGTATGCACCACATTCACTGTTTTTAAATGTTTTTTTTCTTTTGTTTCACTAATAAATTTTTTTTAAAAAGGAGTGGGGTCTTTTCCCCATCAATCTGGCAGATCTCTGCCTCTCTGCCCTGCCTGTTCTAGCATTTACCAAGGCCGGCAGCTCCTCCACCTCTTCCCCATTGGCCCGCGAGCTTTCCGCAGCTGAGACTCAGGGTCAGCAATACCGGACTTGCCAGGAATGCTCTCATTCTCTCCCGAGGTCTCTGAGGAAGACCTGGATGAGCCATCACCCACAGGAGACATCACAAGCACTCTGTTCTACCCCCAGTCAGACCTGCACAGCAGAAGGGAATCTATCATTGACTGAATAAGAGGAAACTCCTACTGCTATGGCTGCTAGAGTTTGTTTTGCTGGTGGGCACCCACCCCCCAATTCCCACTGTTGGCTTTTGACTTTGCTGTTGTTTTAATTTTAAAGCAGTATGAAGTTCCTAGTTAAATGAAAAAGTGATTCACTCTCTCCTCTCCTTCCATAATCCACCCGTATTTATAGCTTGAAAAAGGCATTCCCACCAGAACCACTATCATCCCTCCTTTTAAGTGTAAATTTGGGGGAAACTTAATTCTTGTAACCAATGACATTTTGTATAGACTACTACTGATAACACCACTGAGCTGTTTTCAGGGGCCTAGATAGCTTTGTAACCAAGACTCATCTTTATGGCTTCCCCCAGCCTCCCCTAGAGAGCTGATTCCCTCTCCCCTCATAAAATCCCAGAAATCAGGTCTGCTGAAGTGACTACTTGAGCAGCAAGAGGGAATGTTAGGCATGACATAACAAGGAATGCACTGATGTCTCCTCAACCTTTCTGACTTGAAGTGTCTTTTCCTGTCAGAGGGCTCTAGGTGTCCTAGTGGACAGTCACTCAAATATGAGCCAGCAGTGTGCTGCAGTTGCCAAAAACACCAACGCAGTTCCAGGCTGCATCAACAGAGAGATAGCATTATGCTTACAAGAAGTGATAGTACCACTTAATACTGCATTGCTGAGACCACACTTGGAATGCAGTGTCCTGTTCTACAGAAAGAATGCTGAGACTAGAAAGTGTGCAAAGAAGAGCAATCAAGATGATAAAGAGTCTGGAGACTAAATTATATGATGTGTGGCTAAGGAACTAGGTATATTTAGCCTAATGAAGAGGAGATTTAGGGGAGATATAATAGTTGACTTCCTGTACTTAAAGGGCTGTCCCAGGGTCGAGGGAGACAATTATTGTTCAAAGCACGTAAGTGCAGGACAGGAAGCAATGGGTTGGAGCTTGTCAAAGGGAGATGCAACCCGGAAATAAAAAGAAATTTTCTGACAATGAGAACAAATGATGTGGAGAGACCTGGCCCATAGAATCACCAAGAGTCGGATGTGACTGAATGGATAACATCATCCTCACCTTCATCCTTATCCATCTTGGTAGAAAGACATTCTGTTTATTGAAAAATGGATGATAGGAAGATAAATCCTCCACAACTTCGTTTTTCTCCCATGTCCATTTTTCTAAAGTAAATTCCCAGATTCTCCACTTCAAATTTAATTCTATCAGTACCAGTTTTTCTTTCATAGCTGAAAGCTCCTGTCAAATTATTTATTATTTATCTTGGAGAGTTTTTCCTTAGGAAAATTAACAGTCATGCCATCCAGCAATCTCAAGTTGTAGTTCTCTCTTTAGCTGCACCATTATTATTATTTTTATATATTTTAAATAGTGCTTAGGTCAGAATCAGTTCAGCCTTCAATGGAGTTGAAAGTTTGAAGGAAAGATTAACCTTCTCTTCCTTCTCTCCACCCTGACCCCTGGTTCCTTGAGGTTTTAGTAGGACAATCTCTGGTCACTTTGGAGCCCTATGAAATTATAATAATGCCATATCATTGTTAGGATCACTTGACTAAGTACGTGGATATCCTTCTTAGGGATCAACTTGAATATTCGGTGTTGCTGAACTCAGAATACCTCATCTAACCACAAAGCGGGTTGTTTTCAATCTTAGGTCCTAAAGGAGACATGGGATTTCCAGGGAGCCCTGGGAGTCCAGGACTTCCTGGCATAAAGGGAGACATTGGATTTGTTGGCCCAGAAGGTCCCACAGGCCAACCAGGCATTCCTGGGTTACCAGGAAAGATTGGAGAAGGACCCAAGGGTGACCGGGGACCCCAAGGGCAACCGGGGCTTCAAGGTAAGATATGGGTCTCTTCTAGACAAACCAACTATCAATAAGATGACTCTTTTATTTTTAAGTAAGTTTGACTGAATAAATTTATAAATACTTTATAAATACTACCTTAAAATGCTACCTTAGAGAAGAAGCAGGACTTTTTGTGATTGTCACAATGAAGCCATAGCTTATTTCTCTATTACAACAATTTTGTTTACTACATATTTGTGAATGTTAAATAAAATTAGTAGTCAGAACCCATATGACTGAAACCTTATTAGGATAATGACAAGCCATGTTTTCTTGCAAAATAAATCTTGTCAAGAAATAATTTTTCCCTGTTTACTTTAGGGTTTCCTGGGCCCCAAGGATCTCCAGGAGTTGCAGGATTACCAGGAGAAAAAGGAGAAAAAGGAAATCCAGGTTGGCCAGGGCAACCTGGGAAAACTGGACCCAAAGGTGACCTGGGAGTTCAAGGAATCCCTGTAAGTTAATGTAACAGCCATGGTTGACTGTTCTACAATTGTTACACATAGCAACATACAAGGAGCTCATTATTTTCAGTCAGTGGATTTATACATTTTCTTCCAAGAGCAAGGCGCTCTTTGAGTCAGGAGGCTAATACTTAAAAAAAAAGAACATATATTTTACCAAATCCTAAACTTTCCATGGAATGGAGACCTTTCACATGTTCATAAAGCATAAACAAAACCTAGGATAAGATGGAGTTTGGCAAGGCTTTCGTTGCTTGTCCCTTGTTGTGGAACAGTTCCACTTTATCACTGACTGAAAAGGCTTTCAGAAAGAGGATCACACACAGCTCTAAGGATTATTCTCACCCACTGTTTGCTTTGACCTGTAGGAAAGACAGACCACATATTTTCTTCCTTTCTTTGCTTTAATCAAGTCAGAGCTTCCATCAGTGATGGAAGGAGCTGGGTAAATTGAAGAAGAATCTGAGCACCTCAAGAGCAGATGTTCATACAAAAAATTAAATTAAACTTGCAGCTTTCATATAAAGGAAAACAAATTTGAATGTTTGCATAAAAATATTGAGGTCCTTCCATAGGAGCAGGCAAGCCACTCCCTGGTCTTTGAAAGAATATTATCACGAGAAGAGAAAGCTCTGAATTAGCCTAAATCCTTTATCAACTATTGGATATGCAACATTTCCTTACAGAGAAACTAATGGATCGCAATCAGTGTACTATTAAGGATACACCTTTGGTTTTATTTACTTTATTGGGAAGGGGAAACAAAACCTCACCAACAATAAATACCTTATGTCAGCATGCAAAGAAGTGCTTTATACTTCCAACAGCTTCATTCTGAGTCTCAAAAGCTCATTTTGTCCTTGCTAAAGACAATTACCCCTGAGTAAAAAATCTCAGATATCTTTATTAGTGGCTCTTTCTGCAGCTTTCCTCACTTATTCACAAAATGGTCTATAATCATTATAGTTAAGGTTCCAAGCAAGGAACTAAAGGCAATTATTTGTTACCAGTGGCTCTATTTGTTGGACTCTGCAAATTGAACACCTTTTCTTCTGCTGTGTCAGACTGTGGTCCCTCTAAATCCCAAGAAAGAAATACTCAGACTCCATGGTGTAGAGCAGAATTATTCTTTTACTGGAAAATAAAGTGGAACCGACAGAGCCAATTCCGAAACTGAGAAATTGGTGGGTAGAATACATATACAAAGGAATAGAATTGCTCCCCCCCTCCATAGATCAAATGATTCTTCCAATTAAAACTTCTGAATATGATCATGTGATCATCTCCAGGTGATGATGAGGCTACTGTCAATTGACCTTGACATATTTTGATAAAAGTTCGCAGTTGCGCAGAAAAGGACAGAAGCTAGCGAAGAAACGGAAAGTTAAAGAAAAGAATCCCCCCTCCCCTTGCTAACCCAGCAAAGGAATGCAAAACACCTCCTGCCTTCTTCCCCTCCAAAATTCCCCCCTCCCACCGTTTCATGACAGCCGAAAGAGTAAAAATGGCACAGCAGCAGAGGAGCAATAGTTAGAGGATAAGAATATACTTAGTATGAAGATATCTTGAGGCTGACATGCTGCATCTTCCTTTTGCAAGCAGATACACTTAATTTAAATAATTTAAATCCATTCCCTCATTTTACTAAGTGATTGCCCAGCGATAGAATTACATTTGAATATCCAATTTGATGTTAGGTTCCTCCAATGAAGGAGAAAGACGATTGGTGTTGCCTCCCCCTCAATGAATGAAATGTTTGTAAGCCACTTCATAACAGCCAGTTTGCTTGGCAGAGAGAGTTAAGATTCAGAGTTAAGACCTCTAACCTATAAGGAATAGAATTTTTGCATGTGAATGTTCTGTAGGGTTTTCAGCCTTATTCTTCTTTCAGCAGTGCATATTATTAACTACATAATACATTTGGTTGAAGATCAAGCAGCATTTCCTTCTTTTTTGTTTCCAAAATGGGATGATAGTTTAAGGCACTCTGCTTAGTTAAAAACACCTACAACTTCCTTAAAGTGGAGAAATATTTCAATTTTCAACTATTAGCAGATTTGGTGGGGGAATCCATGCTGTTTCTTCCTTTTACCCATCTTATTTTAAGTGTTGATCCCACAGACAGGAATAACAGTTAAATAAAAAGGTACAAACGATTAAACCACACACACACCAAGGAACAGAAAAAAATATAAAGCATTAAAAAGTTGAGAACATCAGGGATTCACAGCTGCTCATCCATCTTCATCATAAACTCCCCCAGAATTTAAGTTCAAGTTTAATTATTAATTTCAAATTTCAGTTTTGGCTACCTGGAAATGGAAGGTACTGTATTCCAAAATCCCCATAGAAATCCCTCACAGTATGCTTTCCAGTTAATTAAGCAGAGTGATAATATGTCTTGCAAATAGCACATATGTATTTTTCTTTGCTGGTCAATCCTGGCAATAGATAAGTTTCTTCCAGTCAGGGAGTACAAGAGGACAATTACTGATTGATTAAACTGTAACTTCAAGAAACATACCAATCACAATAAGGTAGAATAGAAATCCCATATAGGAATACTCCTGATCTGTAACGCTGGATTTTAAGGGATCCAGGTAATCTTGTCACCTTTCATAACATCTAAAATAGTGAGGAATGTTCTAGTTTCTCTTTGTCTAATTTTTAAAAGCTTCCTGTGTTCTCATTCTCTCTGGTTTTAATTCTTCGAATATGATATATTTTTCTTGCTGTGTGCAATTTTCATTTTCTCTCTTATTTAGAAGGATTGCATTGAGTTGCATGATATTGCTATTTTAAGAAATTAGCCATTCTTCTGTCAAACTGCGTAAGCACCAAAACTTTTGTCTTATCCAGGGCAGTCCTGGTTTCCCTGGAACCTCTGGTCAGAAAGGTGACATGGGACCTCCTGGAATTCCAGGTCCCCAAGGTATGAGGGGGAAAAAATATTCGTGCTGCTCTGATTTTGTGCTGCACGAAGAAGAAATACTGCCCCTATTACTAATATTGCATTTCTGGTCCATTTGAACATTGGCTCCAACTTTCACCAGAAATAGCCAGCACTATCCCAATCACGTTGGAAGTGTCCCAAGCTTGAAGTAGCTTAAAACAGGATCCTTTCAAGCTTTGAACACTTCTGACACAACCACAGCCAGCACACTCGCAGTACAGGCAGGACAAAGGGCAGGACATTTCAAATTTGGAACATTTTAAATCTCCTTAGTTGAAGTCATGGTATATTTGAAATTATCTACTAAGACAAATGGAGCAATTGTTGTGGCTGTAAGGGATAAACTGCCATGTACTGTTTCTCAGCCCTTTGTCTCATTAGTTGTTTGGGGGGAGGGAAAGCTTTGCCCGTTTACCTTAAGCAAATAAGAAGGAAACCGATGATGAAATGATTAAAAAGAATGAATACTGTACATAAAAGTGAATTTAAAAAGGCAAGAAGTATTGGATAATAAGGATAAAGTAAATGGGACCATTGGGTAGGTTGGGATGAAGAATTAAAAATAGATAAAGGTAGAACTTCCCTTGGTAGCAATGAAGATTTCCTTTATTTCCAGGTCTAAAAGGTTCTTCGGGTTTTTCTGGATCCAAGGGAGTACAAGGTGACCAAGGATTTCCTGGAACTAAAGGTATGTGCTGCAGTGGTGGGATTCAATTTTTTTTTACTACTGGTTCTGTGGGCATGGCTTTGTGGGCATGACATGGCTTTGTGGGTGTGGCTTAATGGGCGTGGCAGGGGAAGGATAGTGCAAAATCCCCATTCCCTCCTCACCCCACTAACCTGCTTTCCAGCTCCATTCTCCTGGGCAGGGCAACAAAAGAAGACCCAGCTGGGACTCAGGAAGCAGAGAATAGATGGGGGTGGGGCCAGTCAGAGGTATTTGCCGGTTCTCCAAACTACTCAAAATTTCCGCTACCGGTTCTCCAGAACTGGTCAGAACCTGCTGAATACCACCTCTGATGTGCTGGCTTTTTTTATTTATTTCAGATTTGATCATTTTGAGAAGAATTGTGTTATTGAGAAAGAGCTGAAATAACCTGCTGAAATCCACCCCATCTCTTTTTTACATTCAAGTCCCATAGAACAGGGATCTCCAACCTGGCAACTTTAAGCCTGGAAGCCTGGAGCAAAGCTGGCTGGGGAATTCTGGGAGTTGAAGTCCTCCAGGCTTAAAGTTGCCAAGGTTGGAGACCTCTGCCATAGAAGGTGTCCTTCTGATCCTTTTATTTCCTGGTCTCTGTGGATGTTGGCTTACTCTGCTTCTTGCTTTATCCCTGCCAGGTCTTCCAGGCCCACCAGGTCCTCCAGGCCCTTTTCAACTTCTGAAAGGTGAACCAGGCCTACCTGGTCTTTTAGGCCCTGTTGGCCCCAAAGGATTTCCTGGTTTTCCAGGACCAAAAGGACAACAAGGTAAAAGGATGAAGATTGAGATCACTTCTTGATGTAATTGGGAAGACTACCTCTTGTTCTGCCCAGATGTCTTCTATGACTTTGCTCTAAAGCCAGAGCCTTTTAATAGGCTTTGCAAATTCAATAGCTGCTTTGATATATCAGGGCATTGTTATAAAGATATATATATATATATTTTGTGTGGCAAAGGCAGTTTTGTTATGCTATGTTTTTGACATCGTAATAGTAGTAATACTTGGCTACA
The DNA here is from genome assembly GCF_049901735.1 of Notechis scutatus. Classification (NCBI taxonomy): domain Eukaryota; kingdom Metazoa; phylum Chordata; class Lepidosauria; order Squamata; family Elapidae; genus Notechis; species Notechis scutatus. Next base: position 161,000,549 of record NC_142009.1, read on the forward strand.
AAAAAGTAGAAAGTGGAAATATTGTGTTTGTAGTTTTTTTTGCCCACAGGGCACCAGATTCTACTTTTACAGGGTGGAAGGCTATACAAGTGAAACTCAAAAAATTAGAATATCGTGCAAAAGTTCATTTATTTCAGTAATGCAACTTAAAAGGTGAAACTAATATATGAGATAGACTCATTACATGCAAAGCAAGATAGTTCAAGCCATGATTTGTCATAATTGAGATGATTATGGCTTACAGCTCATTAAAACCCCAAATCCACAATCTCAGAAAATTAGAATATTGTGAAAAAGTTCAATATTCTAGGCTCAAAGTGTCCCACTCTAATCAGCTAGTTAAGCCATAACACCTGCAAAGGGTTCCTGAGCCTTTAAATGGTCTCTCAGTCTGGTTCAGTAGGAATCACAATCATGAGAAAGACAACGTCAGAAGTGTCTTACCTGGGCTAAAGAAAAACAGAACTGGTCTGTTGCTCAGTGCTCCAAAGTCCTCTTTTCTGATGAGAGCAACTTTTGCATCTCATTTGGAAACCAAGGACCCAGAGTCTGGAGGAAGAATGGAGAGGCACACACTGCAAGATGCTTGAAGTCCGGTGTGAAGTTTCCACAGTCTGTGTTGATTTGGGGAGCCATGTCATCTGCTGGTGTTGATGCTTCATTAAGTCCAGGGGCAACGCAGCCGTCTACCAGGAGATTTTGGAGCACTTCATGCTTCCTTCCGCAGACGAGCTTTATGGGGATGCTGATTTCATTTTCCAGCAGGACTTAGCACCTGCCCACACTGCCAAAAGCACCAAAACCTGGTTCAATGACTGTGGGATTACTGTGCTTGAATGGCCAGCAAACTCGCCTGACCTGAAGCCCATAGAGAATCCATGGGGCATTGCCAAGAGAAAGATGAGAGACATGAGACCAAACAATGCAGAAGAGCTGAAGGCCGCTATTGAAGCATCCTGGTCTTCCATAACACCTCAGCAGTGCCACAGGCTGATAGTTTCCATGCCACGCCGCATTGAGGCAGTAATTGCTGCAAAAGGGGCCCAAACCAAGTACTGAGTACATATGCATGCTTATACTTTTCAGAGGTCCGATATTGTTCTATGTACAATCCTTGTTTTATTGATTGCATGTAATATTCTAATTTTCTGAGATTGTGGATTTGGGGTTTTAATGAGCTGTAAGCCATAATCACCTCAATTATGACAAATCACGGCTTGAACTATCTTGCTTTGCATGTAATGAGTCTATCTCATATATTAGGTTCACCTTTTAAGTTGCATTACTGAAATAAATGAACTTTTGCACGATATTCTAATTTTTTGAGTTTCACCTGTATATGTTATTTGCCCATGTTGTTCATCCCGTCCCCTGGAGTAGTGAAGGGGGAATTATAGAGGACCATAGCTCAGAGAACTGGAAAAATAACATAATTTGCTAGAATATGATAAGCAATGACCAAGTTACAGTTTCCAAATACTATAGTTACTGTTGAGAAGTTAGTATAAAAGATACAGAGATTTTTTTTCTTTTTGTTGGGGAAAATGTATAGAATTCATATTTTAATATACATCTAATTTGTACTTCCCAAGCAAATGAGAGCCTGATAATTCTTGGATTCACATATCTTTGATTTTTATAGTGTGGTTTACCTATAACTTCATACAGCATCCCGAAACAGACACTACAGGAAGAAAATGCCTCTATGATATTATATTATATCATACCAACAAAACAGTCAATTTGTCAAACATAGGGACATCCTAATAACTTCTGTTGACCAAGCCACCTTATCCAGGCAGCATGAATGCAACAAACTAAACTTCCAGAATTTTCCTATGTTGCACACAGGAATTGAAATCTTCTTACATTGGTTCTATTCATGCATACTATTATGTTGCCAATAAGTGCATCCTTTGGTACTTAAGCAAAGAACATTGGGAAATTATCCGGGTGGCCTTTTTAAAAAACAACTTTCTGGAGTACTGGAGTTAAAAACCATTTCAGGTGTCCTGATTTAACTCTTTAAGATTTCCCAGTGCTGTGGAATTTAACATGAATGTGTCTGCAAAACATACTGATGAGAAGACATGCATCTAGTTCTAGATATTCTCGCCAGTGAAAATGAAGCATAAGGTTACACTGAATGAAGGAAGAATGTGGGCCTCTTGTGCTCCTGTGATTTGCCACAGTGGAGGCTCTACTATCACTAGTAACCTAGGACTAAGGAGAAATTTCCTAACAGACTAACCATTGGAACGGCTTGCCTTCAGAAGTTGTGGGTGCTCCATCACTGGAGACTTTTAAGAAGAGTCAGGACAGCCACTTGTCTGGAATCATATAGGGTCTCCTGTTTGAGCAGTCCCTTCCAACTTTGTTACTCTTTATTGTGTTATTCATCATCATCCCTATTCTTCATGACTGGAATTCTATAAGTGAATTATGACTGTTCATTTTCATTTCATTAGGTGTAACAGGACCTGAAGGTTTGACTGGCCCCCCAGGAATACCAGGGTTTGATGGCACACCTGGTCAGAAAGGAGAACAGGGCCCTGTGGGTCCTCCAGGCAAGACTGATCATATTGCTATAGCCAGCTTAATAGCCTTATAGTAAATTCAGGGAAGGGCATTTTAAGATGATAAGCTTGAGGGAAAGATTAATTTTCAGGAGAAAACAATCGTTAAGGAATCGGTGAGGTGGTTCGTATTTTCAACCATATCAGTCTTTGCAGGGATGGGATCCGACCGGTATAACTTCTGGTTCTGTTGCTCTGCGTCATGCGCGCTTTGCGCCTGCGAGTCACGCGGGTGCAATTTACGACCTGCTGAGCTGCCCGGACAGCTGAGCAGCGCTGCGTGCAAGTGGGCAGCGGTTGGGAAAGCCCTGTTTTCCTGCTTTTTCAACCGCAGCTGTGTCGCGCAAAGCAGCTGAAGTTGAGAAAGCAGGAAATAAAGGTCAGGTAAGAGCCCAGGCAGGCGGGTGGGCCAAAACAGCAGCAGACATAGAACCGGATTTATGTCTGCTGCTCTTTGGAGCAACCGGTTCTACAGAGGTGGACAGAACCGGTAGAATCCCACCCCTGAGTCTTTGGCTCTGAGAGCCAATATTTTCCCCCCACAGCACCTCCAGCACAAAATAAATATACCATTTGAATCCTAAACAAGTTTATTTTGAAGCTCTGACTTTGTAGAAGGGGACCTTGAGCTTGGAAGCAACCCAGGGAAAGCAGCCAGAATGCTTGCAAATGTGCTCAGAGGTCTTGGCTATGCAATGCTATTTTCTGTGGAAGATGTGGGATGGCAAAAGCAGAACCAAGAGTACAAAAAATGACAAAGATTGAGCTGTACTTGGCAATAATTCTATATAATAAAATTTTGGGTTGAAGCTGCTTTGGCTTCACCTCCAGGAGTATCATCTTACCAAATGAATCGTACCAAATGAAAAGTAAAGCTTTAAGTCTTGGCTCCAGTTGTGTCCTCCATCTCTGAAATTAAAGAAAGCCTTATTCTGTTTAAATACATTCTTATCTGGGTGATCTGACTTGCATTAGATCATGTTCCAAGATAAAATTGAGAATTTATAAAATTAGGGATTTGTAAAAATTATAAAATGTACTAGGACTTCATTGATAATAACTGAAATCAAATCGTGTTGTCAAGTTAGAGATACAGCTCTCTTTTCCCACTGTCAGTGCTCTTATCCTTGTTTTTTGGTAGGTCTGAGAGGCTTTCCTGGTCCCCCTGGTCCTGAAGGCATTCCAGGGACGATGGGTCCACCGGGCAGTCCCTCTGTGGCTCATGGTTTCCTTGTGACCAGGCATAGCCAAACCACAGAGGAGCCCTCCTGTCCATTTGGGACAAGACTTATGTTCTATGGATATTCTTTGCTTTATGTACAAGGCAATCAACGGGCCCACGGCCAGGACTTGGGTAAGTGAGCACAGAAGGAATACTGTAAAATGAGTATTTATTATATTCATCCATCTTACATTAAAAAAGGGCGGCATTTTATGCTAGGCTTTTCTGTTCATCAATTATTTCACAAAGATGGCAGAGAAATCAATCTGGTTCATATATTTCTATAAACTTACTCAATCCTGTATGTAATCTGTGCATATTTGTGAACTTCATGCTTTTCAAATTCATAATGTATAAAATAAAGAATAAAAATGTATATATCAATGAAAATTATTCCCAAAAGCATGTATGAAAAAGAAATAGCACAAAAGAACATTGTATTAGGGAAACTACATGCAAAAACAGTTCAGGCTTGGAAAAGTCAATGTTTGTGTAGACTTTTTGTTAATGGAAGCTGATGCAGAAATAGTCCAAAACAAACGGATGGTCAGCAAAATTGGACAGTGACTTGCAGTCCCTAGTGTGAGACAAGGGATACCATTAAGCCTCAGAGTCAGGCAGGTGCTCTGACAGTATCTTGAGTAGTAAGTGTTCAAGAAAGTGTTCAAGGCACAGTATATTTTATGCCTATCAAAGCTGAACAAAGTTTATTTTTCAGGTTATCTGAAATAATGATGTTTCTTGAGGGCAGTGATGTTTCTGAATCTACTTTATGCCAGGTTCAGATATTTTTATTTTTAATTAGATTTTATGGAACTTTATGGACGCTCTCTTCAAACTCATGGCTATAGCTCAACACAGCATTCTTTTTTGGCCATGTGGACTTTCTCTCCACCTCTAACACTCTTGGTGTTTACAGGTAGCACGTGACTTATGAGCACAATTGAACCCAAATTTTCTGTTGTTAAGTGAGACATTTGTTAAGTGAGTTGTGCCTAATTTTACGACCTTTACTTGCCACAGTTGTTAAGTGAATCACGGCAGTTGATAAATGAGTAACCCTGTTGTTAAGCAGATGTGGCTTCCCCATTGACTTTGCTGGTCATCATCGAAGGGAATTACATGAGCTTGGGACACTGCAACAGTCATAAACATGAGTCAGTTACCAAGTTTCTGAATTTTTATCACATGATCATAGGGATGCTGCAAAAGTTTTAACTGAAAAATGGTCATAAGTCACTTTTTTCAGTGCGGTTATAACGACTAAATGAACTGTTGTAAGTCAAGGACTATCTGCATTTTACTCAGATAATGTACGGAGATCAAGTCTATCCTTCATTCTACATTTTACTGCCCTCTGAACTTTTCATTCTGCCCTTCTCTTCTAACATTCCTTATCCTGAATGTTCAGAGAAGACTAATTCTCTTTGAAAGGTCCTGGGCGCTCTCTGAGCTTGCTTGTTTTCCTTCAGGTGTTTCATTACCCAAACTAGGTAACATCATCAGTGCTAGCTCTATTTCAAAAGGCCGTATGAGTTTAGAAAGAATAAATACATCTGGGCAAAATAGCTTCTAATTCCCTTTCCTCAAGATGGCCGAAGCGCTGCATTCTTGAAACCTACCAGCCTCTTAATAAGCAGAGCAAAAGGCTTCTTATTTGCTTAGATAAATTTTGTATTTGGGATATTCATAGAGGAGCCATTAAGGCTTCAATGCATACTTGTTGAAAGTATCATAACATTGATAAGTTCTGTGCTGTCTTTGAGGGAATCAGATTCCTTTATTCTTCTCTGTCCCTGTGAGTGTCATTGCTTTTGTATGTTCAGCAAGGAATGGCATGTGTGTGATTTTGCTCACTTTTTACTCTGCAGAAGAAGAAAAAGTTATAAGTCTTTTTACACTTTGAACCTCCAATGAAGTTGAAGGAAATAATCCTAGCAGATACCAGGCCACATCAATAACATGACACCTGCTATGCAAGCATCCACAGGACACAAACTCACACAATGTAGATTTGGCCATTTCTATTGCTACAGCTTGAGAAAACTACCTGGATGCATTCAGTGCCACAACCACTACACGAAGAACATTTCTTGTTCAGCCCTTCTGTACGCTACAGTTGTCCCTTTCTACATAATCTCAGTGTTACATGGAATGATGGGGATTAATCTTTCACTTTTGGTTTTTCAGGCTCTGCTGGAAGCTGTCTACGTAAATTCAGCACAATGCCTTTCCTATTCTGCAATATTAACAATGTCTGCAATTTTGCTTCAAGAAACGATTATTCTTATTGGCTGTCAACCCCTGAACCCATGCCAATGAGCATGGCTCCTCTAACAGGAGAAAGCATCAAGCCTTTCATCAGCAGGTAGGCACTAGAGTCACCTGAGGAATTCTTGGCAGACCCAGGTGTCCAAAAAAATAGATCTTTCACTAATATGAAGATCAGATTGGCAGATTTTGCATTTCTTCCACTATGAGAACCATCACCAATAAACAGTACAAAAATGCCATGGGTTTCAAATTCTTGAACAATATTTGCAGTTGTTGTTGACGATGGAGTTCTATCTCTTGAATACGTGTTCCATAGGACGATACTCTAGAAAGATCTGTCTTTTATTCCTAAGGAAAACTCCTCAACTTATGACCACAATCGAATCTAAAATTTCCATTGCTAAGCAATGCACTTGTTAAGTGAGTTTTGCCCCATTTTATGACCTTCCTTGCCACTGTTGGTAAGTGAATCCTTGAAGTCGTTAAGTTAACAACACTTGTTGTTAACTTGAATTGGCTTCCCCATTGACTTTGCTTGTCAGAAGTTGGGGGAAAAAACCACGTTACTGAGACACAGCAACTGTCATAAAATACATGCCAGTTGCTAAGAGTCAGAATTTTGATCACGGGACCACAGGATGTGCAGTAGTTGCTAGTGTGAAAAACAGTCATGTCACTTTTTAATGCTGTTGTAACTTTGGTCATTAAACAAATGGTTGTAAGTAGAGGACTGCCTGTATTTATTTGAGCCCTAATAGTCAGGGGTTCGCTGCTGGGGGTTCGCAGGGGTTTGGGAGAGCCCCTAGCTAAGATTCTGTGCAGTTCGAAGAACCCACCCCAATCCCACTCCTGGCTGGCCCCGCCCAACTTGCCCCTCCCCTCCCAGGAGTCCCCACGCAGCCCGTTTTGGATGCAGGTAAGTGCAGGGCACGCGCAGAGCTTGGGGAGGGCAAAAAATGGGCCTCCCAGAAGTTCTGGAAGGCCAGAAATGGGCCCATTTCCGGCTTCCAGAGAACCCGGGGAGGGCCGTTTTCGTCCTCCTGGAGGCTTGAGGAAAACCTCCAGAGCCCGGGGAGGGCAAAATCCCCCCCCACTGTGGTGCAGGAGGCCGACTAGGCCAGGGGTCTCCAACCTTGGCAACTTTAAGCCTGGCGGACTTCAACTCCCAGTTGAAGTCCTGGCTGGGGAATTCTGGGAGTTGAAGTCCGCCAGGCTTAAAGTTGCCAAGGTTGGAGACCCCTGGACTAGGCCACACCCACCATGGCCATGCCTACCCAGCAACCGGGCAGAGAACCCATTGCTTAAAATTTTTGAAGCCCACCCCTGCTAATAATCCTTTGGTCTGAAAACTGTCTATGCAGAACAAACTTTTACCTTGCTCTTATTTCATATGAGAAATTCTATTGAGGCTTTCTTTGTTTTCTTCCTTTTCTGGAGAATTTTCTTCATATTTTTTTTCCTTTTGGAAAAAGGTTTCTCCATCAAAAATTTCAGGTAGTTGTTCCTTTGCCTGCAGTAGTCTGGACCGTTAGGAGTAAGCATTCCATTTCTGCAGCCTTCTATAACATTGTATTCTTTAAAGAAATTTATAGGACAGCTATTTAGATCTAATTTGACCTCACTTTTAAACATTACAGATTTTTTTTCTTTTATGATAGCTGGTGGATGCTCCATTTTTTTGATGAGGTCACCTGGTAACAATTACAGAAATGGCTCATATTTTTTTCTGCCTTCTATTTGTAGTACAATGGTTTATTTCTCAAGACGCTTCATATTAAAGATTGTAAACTCACTGGTATACAGCTTTCATGCCGGATGGATATGTGCTGTGGATACTAGGTTGGAAAAGGATGAGCCAGACTGAATGTACCCTGGCAGAGCTGCGCTTGCAGTTGCTTGTTTGTAAGGATGGAGGTTGAGCTTTTAGTAGTCAGAAGGTCTAATCTTGTAACTCTTATGTCATCCCTTTCTTAGGTGTGCTGTGTGTGAGGTTCCTTCTATGGTGATAGCAGTCCACAGCCAAACAGTTCAAATCCCACCATGTCCAGAAGGCTGGAACTCTCTGTGGATTGGTTACTCCTTTGTAATGGTAATGTACTGAGTTCCAGTTCACATCACAAAGCAAAAGTAACTATGTTGATTTTTAAAAAAAAGAACAAAATGCTAAATTCATATAAGAATACTTCAGTTTAATTCAGCTGGAGGTTTACAAGGAACGGCAAGATCTCTATTTCCAAGAGTTCTTCAATAGGGAAGAAAATTAAATCATGGATGAAAATTAAAAATCAAGGGGGGAGGCAGGAGTTATGAAATCAGAGGAAGATTGTGGCCAGTATTTCAACCATTTCTGCTCCATCCCAGATTGTAGTTCTTAATGGAATGCTGGAAAAAGAAGAGAGACATTTGCAAACTCTAATGTTCTGGATCTGGAAGAATCCAGAAACCATTGTGTGGCTCTTTTATGTTTATTTCAGTTTTGAAAATGTGCTTGGACTTTTTTCTTTTTCTTATTGTTGTTTTTTGCTGCTACAGCTGAAGAAACATTACTGTTTATGTTGGTTTGAGATAAGGCTAATGTGACAAGCCCTAGTGGGGAGGAAGACCGACTAAGCAAAATAAAACATTAATGGAAAAAATAACTTTGATAAGGATTTTTCTTTAGGGTAAATTAGGAAGATTTATTCTGCAAATATGCACAGTAAGTTGCTTTAGGTTCTGAAGTCACGTGAGAGAACACAAATGCTTTCAAAGCTTATTGGAAGATACAGATGGTCAAATTATAATTGGTCCTCATACTTGAAAATATAAAATCCAGATGTTAATGTCAAAACTATTTTCATTTTTCTGACTCTGATGGACAGTATTTTCCAATTCATGAATAACATCACTGGAAATAACGGGGGGAGATCTTTCTGATAAAGAAGCCACTCTTACTCCCCAAGGCTAGTGAGCAGAACAGTTGTAAGAATAAACCTTACTAATTACCCTAAAGAAAAACCCTTATCAAAGTTATTTTTTCCATTAATGTTTTATTTTGCTTAGTCGGTCTCCCTCCCCACTAGGGCTTGTCACAATAGCCTTATCTCAAACCAACATAAACAATAAAAAATAATGTTTCTTCAGCTTTCACTGTATCTGCAGAAAACAACAATAAGAAAGAAATAAGTCCAAGCACATTTCCAAGACTAAGACATAAATATAAAAGTGCCATGCAATGTTCTGAATCTTTCCAGATCCAGAACATTAGAGTTTGCAAATCTCTCTCCTCTCCTTCCATTTCTGTCAAACCAAAAGTCCATCTCCTAGGAAATCCAAGATGGCTCACAAGCAGCCTACAACAGAAGCCAAACTAAGATTAAAACAGAAGAGAAGGCAAGGAACTTCTCCCCCTCACTGAGCTCAGGTTCCCTGATTTAAAAAAAGAAAGAGCTTTTTCAAGACAGTCATGAATTACCTTGGCTTTTCCTTCATAACGGTTTCTGAGAAGTGTTGCAAATATGCAAGTCTCTGCAAGTCTCACCAGGACAAAGCAGACTTGAGATGACAAACAATGAAGATGCTTGGCAAGTTACTAAAGCAGTGTCTCTGGGTCATGGGTTTCCTAACTCCTTTGATGATTCATTATGTGCCATCAACTCAATGTTTACTTTCAGCAACCATGCAGATGGACCTCAGGAGGATCTGGCCCTTCAGGTCTTCCAAAGATACAATCATTGCCACTGTAGTTGAGTCCATTTATCTTGCTGCTAGTGATCCTCTTCTCTTCCAGCTTTCTCAGCATGATGGGCTTTTCAAGGGATCCCAGTCCCTAGTAGTCTATTTTCCTGGATCATCTGACCAAATGTTGAAATTTGAATAGGCAGTATTTTTCATAACATTCATATGTTACATTAATATTTTATAGGAATAGATCGTACTCCCAAGGTTATAAAGTTATGGTATTTTTCAAGGTTCAGTGCTAGATATTTGATAGCAACTCTTGCCTCTACTGCCCTCATTCAGTCTAAAGGAGAAGGAGTTCAAATTCAGAACACTGAATCTTCAAGATAAAAAACAGAAATATCATTTAAAAGTCCACCCAATTCTCCTTTTAAAAAATTGCCTACCAGCCAAGCGGTGAATTCATAATCATAACATCCTTTGAAATATCAGAAATTTGTTGGAACAACCTAGTCTTTAGATTGTTCCAACAGTTCTCAAGCTTCCATGTCCCAAGTGAGATTTTTCTTTTTAGTGTACCCCAAAGGAACTGAAATGCCAGGGTGATATTGATTTTTGAACAAACATTTAGCAAAAGATGTTTCCAGATCAAAATTATGAAGTTTTTCTGGTGGTCATAAGTAAGGAGGACCTTTTGGCAATGATAAATAACTCTAATGGAAGAATATATTTTCATCTAAACAAGGAAAAAAACACTCATTGCAAGAAAACATACAATATATCAAATATATATAATGAAAACATATATCATTTTATTTGACTTCAGTTCTCCAGATATTTTTGTCAATTTACAAGATTCTCACACGGATGGAAAAACACAACATCTGTATTCCATAAAAATGGAATCTCACAATAATCTAGTTGACTGGTTGTCAGCTGTCAGACAATATAAAAATCAAAATGAGGACCAAAACATCATTCCTTTTAACAAGAAGCCCAGTCCTGGATTTGTTTGCCCTATATCAGAAAGCCATTATGTCAATGTTCTTTGGTTTCCAGAGCTCCTAGAATTAGAATCTTCAGGATTCCTGAAGAATCCCAGTCAGGAAAGAAAAGCTAATCTAAGGATCCATTGTACATTTTCTGCCAAGTCCTCTCCATCTCATAGTTTGGAGGCTATATGGCAGAATTTAAGTTATTCAGCAGAGGTTCTGAAGAAATTGTTGCCTTCTTGGAAAGCTTCAACTGATAGGATTTATGGCAAATTTGGAAGGCCTTTTTGACTTGATAATGATGTTTCCATCAGCAGTCTTGCTTTTTGGGAAGTTAGACTGATCCACTCTCTGTGAGAAGCGGACATTTTTAAAGGAGATCCCGCCAGTTTGCTACATCAGGAGATACAATTTCCAAATTGGAAAAAGCCCTCTGGGATACTTAAAAAATAAAAATGTACAGCAAGTATTGTCCTATTTTTCTCCCATTTGGTGTATAACTCTTTTGGTCAGTGGAAAACAAGACAATATTTAAAATAGATGGATATCATTTGTCTATACTCCATCTAAAATTATATCTGGGACAGATAATGCTTAAACACCAACCACATTTTTCCTCCTTCCCCGCTATTTTTCCCCCTAAAATTTAATAAACGTGTCCAGTCAAAAGTTATTTTAGCTTCAGCAGCTTGCAACTACTTTATAAATTTTGCTTCAGTAAAGTATCGCTTCAGTTTTAGCAAGTTATTGGTCATGTCTATTCTTTTCATACTATATCTGGATTTAATTTTAATATATCCTACAAGTTTCTTCCATGCTTGTTTCTACAGACATATAAGTGAGTTTCTCAGCATTGAGTTTAAACATTTGGTGTCAGTATTACAAGTGACAGCAGAAAAAACAACAATCACTGTATTTTTCAGTAATACGCTCTTCATTATGACAAAAACTATGTCTTTGAATCAGTATTTCTGAACCTCAGCAACTTCAACATGTGTGGACTTCAACTCCCAGAACTTCCCAACCATCATGGTAAGATGCATGGAGTTGAACTCCATGTAGCTTAAAGTTACTGAAGTTCAGAAACTGAACTAGACTAATATTTAGAATAAAACATCCATCAATTCAATATAACCTTAGAAAGATATACAAGAAAAAAAGGGTTAGTATAATCAATTGATTTTATGACATTTTCCTATGAGATCTTGACAATATCCTTGTCTTCTTCAGCAAAATATTTCTTCCTTAACTTTATCTTGCACTGTATTTCAGTTCCTCAAATTCATAGATCTCAGAGCCAAGACAATAAAATATTCCAGAAAACAACTATATGTATTATGTACAATACTGCTGTATTATGAACAACAGTACAACTGTACAATATGTGTGCCTAAGGACCATCTCATGTTTTTCTGGATTAATTTTGTGTAAAGTGAAATTAATTGATGTTTTGTGATCACATTTTACTAACTTCATTTGGAGTCCACTACAATTACATGCTCACTCCTGTTTAAGGTAACCTAAACATGATTTTAAGGGGTAGGATTAAGTTAAATATAACAGCTCTTCATTTTGAATATATAAATCATGGCTTAACATCAGACTAAAGGTTATTTTTCAGTACTCAATATTTAAATTAAATTTTAAAAAATTAAATATTTTTGATTTTGCAACCTATTTCAATTTACATTGATACAAATCAGTGCACTTCAGATTCTGTTCACAGCCATGAAATTATAGCCTACAAATATTTACTAGAACGCCTTTAAAATTATGTGCAAAAAGAGCATTTGGCCGTGTAATTTAATGCACTCCATATCTCTTGATAGCACACCAGTGCAGGGGCAGAAGGTTCCGGGCAAGCACTGGCCTCTCCGGGCTCCTGCCTTGAAGAGTTCCGCAGTGCACCCTTTGTTGAATGCCATGGAAAAGGCACCTGCAATTATTACGCCAATGCCTACAGCTTCTGGCTTGCCACGATTGAGAGGAATGAAATGTTCAAGTAAGTTGGAAGCTTCTTTTGTTAGCTGCTCTAAGATAGGGGATGTTTTTTACCTATGTTCCATAATAAACATGATTATGACTAGCTGTAGTAAAGTAAGCTGCTTTGCAAGTTTTATCTATTGTTATTTGTTTGTTTCCTTATGATTTTATCTGTCCCAGTATTACAGTGGCTAATGGCCAATTTTAAGTTGGACAATCAAGAGTGGTTTTGAGCGTTGTAGCCAATGTTCCACTAATAGGAGATCTGCTCTGTAAAAGAATGTCACCTCAATCTTTTCTGCTGTTTGTTTTGGGACATATTTTCTGTTCCAGGCTTCATGTGGCTACTGTTTCACTTGCTTACCAGGAATATACAGAGTATAGGAGCTAATTTGAGCGAGTTGACACTGTAATTTCTGCCAGCAAAATATCAGGCCACTATGTTTGAGTATAGGAGCTAATTTGAGCGAGTTGACACTGTAATTTCTGCCAGCAAAATATCAGGCCACTATGTTTGTAGGCAGTTCCTATAACTTGGGATTTTGCTTTCCATCTGGTTAAGGAACAAAGCTCATTTGATTTGACCCTTCTAATAATCCCAACTTCTTTATATCAACTTGGAAAATCAATCATGCCTCTCAGTCACTTTAGTGATATGAACAATCGTATAAATCAAGTTAATTACAAGGAGTCCTCTCTTACCAACCATTCATTCAGTGCACGTTTGAAGTGATGACACTGCTGAACAAGCAGCACTTATGACCAATTCTAAATTCTGACCATTGCAGTATCCCTATGATCGCGTAATTCGGATTTGGACACTTACAGTAGCACCAGCTTGCATTTAAAATGGTTGTAGCGTACTGCAGCATATATGAACATCATATATGACCTCCCCTGTCAGCTTCCCACATGTAAGTTCAATGAGGAAGCCAGCAGAAAATGTCACAAATCAGTCTGGCATACCTGCACTTGTACTGCATTGTCCAATTGCACTCAACACTTGGCATTTACACACCAGCATTCCTGCATTTGCACTCTCCCATCCATACCTGGCCTTCCTACAATTGCATCATGTCATCCATACTCTGATTTTTGTGTGTGCATGCTTTATCATCCACCCCACTCTTCCTGCACTCACATATGCCATGCCATCCACCCTTGCCCTTCCTGTGCTTACGTGTGGTTTGCACCAGGCCTCCCCAGGTCTCCCCTGGCCTCCCTCAACTTGCGTATGACTTGGCTGGCCCTCCCAAGTCCTCCCCCACTCCCCTGCGGCATCCCCACTGCTTCTCACTTGATCCATGTGTTTTGTGGTTATGAAAACAACTGGCAGTACTGGATTTTTGTTGCTAAATGATGCAGGCATGTGGTGTCACACTTTATCGCTTAGAGAGAGCAATCCCAGTCCTTAATGCTGTGATAATCTTGAGAATTACCTGTAAATAAATGCGAAACTCAATGGTAGCTGGATATAGAATTGTAGCCTCAGTCTGCCAAACTGAGCATGGCCCAAAGATTCTCCAAAATTAGGAGCATTATGCATTCAAAGGCAAAAGTAAGCAATCACACAGTCTCCTAGTGGTTTTGACTTCAATTCTTCTCAGCTCCAAGCAACTGGCCCATGGAAAAAGAGAGTGTGGAAATGATCACAGAATAAGTCTGGGCTGCAACAACAAATCTCACCTTGCCTTTGGCCTTTTCCTCACTGATAGTGATTTTTGTTTTCAATTTTCAGGAAACCTTCATCTTCCACACTGAAGGCCGGAGAACTGCACTCAAATATTAGCCGCTGCCAAGTTTGTATGAAAAGAACATAATGACTGCCCTATTGTACCCAATTTCACAATATGGTGCTATTTTGTTAACAGCAGTGAAGCTTAGGCATATATTCCTATGTACCTCATTGTTACCAGGTATAAAGCCATCAAGTGCCATACAGGAATCTGCCTGACTGGATTCTCTACTTTTTTGGCTTTTGTTTGCTGAAGAGGATAAAGATAAAGTGGAGACAATGCTTCAAATGGCGCTCTTGAAGAAACCTGATTTTTGTATGTCAATGTGATGCACTGAAACCTGGCTCTAAATTCGCAAGTGGCAGGAAAAAGAGAAGGATCCAGTTCTGCCATAACTCCCTTTTTTCCATATGTATGCTTTATAGATATATATATGGGGTTCTATCATAGTTAGGATAATTGTTAGACAAATTACCCCACAGACACAGGATTTCTGGACCCAAAATATTGTTGAAGAGCAATATGACACAGCAACATGCCAATGTTTCCTCTTGCATTACATTCAAAGAACTGGATTGAAGAAAGCAGAGTTCTGGCTGAGGGATTGAAGGTTTCTGCTCTGTGGTACTACGTGGCCCTTTCTAGTCTGCCTTCTTAGGGAATTCAGGATGGACGCAAACCGATCCGTGAATATTTATATATTAGCCATTCTGCAAATGAAGCATTGAACAATCTTTAATTATAATATATTTTTCTTTGTATCCACTCTCAGAGGAGCTATGAGAAATTATTAATTCTCTTAAATAGTGATCAGATTGGCTAGGGAAAAAAAACCTAATCAACCACCATGTGATTACTACAGTAATATTCAGGCCTTCAGCTTCTTCTTTATGGATTTAATATTTTCAGGGTTTTAAAGCACTAATACACTGAATGACTTGATTTTAATATATATATACAGCCTTATGACTTGGTGAATCTTTTAGTTAATAAACTCACATGCTTATATTGGGTTTTTATAAAAATATGCTGATAATTCAAAAAAAAAATCATATGTAAAAGAGGTTGTATAAAAATTATATTAAAATACTTTTAAATATAGGCCCTCTTGCTAAATCTTTCACAGTGGACCTTTTAAAAATTAAACATCTGTAATAAAACAATTTGTATAAAAACGTTTTCAGCAATAGTTTGTTGATTTTTGAGAAGTTGATTGTGTGGATTGATGGTTACTTTGATTCCAAATGTGCAGCCATTATCTTAGAATTGATATTTGCAATTGTTCCTGTTTTTATCCTAAATATTATTCATGTGGCTAAAGTTTAACATATCCTTTTAAACTATTCAGAACTGCTGAGTGGAAATATAGCAAATGTTATCTTGCAAGCATTTGAATGGAAATGCATATAACTAATAAGCCAGGGCACTAATGTTTAAAAATGTATATACATAAATATGCATGCACAGACCAATATCAGCAGTGATGATACTGTCTCTGATACAACTGGAATAAGGAATTTTGCCTGTTGTTGTTTGTTGTTGTTGTTGTTGTTGTCAGCTATTCAATCATGTCCGTCCAACCCTCGGCCACTCTATGGATCAACCTTCTCCCTGCCATTCTGTCTCGCATTGCCTCCTTCAGATCTACCATGGTCATGGACCAATCAAATAGACTTTTGTAGTGTCCTGTCAATGGGTAGTAGGGCAGTCCCTTCTCCCTTTTTTTTCTGATCTTATTATGTCTAACAGGTCAGATATCTTTAAAGCCTTGGACTGAGTTAAAATCTATTCTGGTCACTATGAACCAAGGCAACAGTGGACAAGGATGCTTTAACAGAATGTGTGAAAATGAAACATTCAGGATGAAACTTTGAAATTGGTTTGATAGGAAATCTAATTAAGCAACTCAAAGAAGAACTAAAGACTGAATTGCATGTGTCAACAAACGCTATCCAATAGGACTTGGTAGGTATGCTTGAAGAGGTTAATAAACAAATAAAAGAATTGTCTTTTCAAATTTAGGCTGCCCAGACTAGTGGTATTTAATCACTATCTATCAGATTTAAAGTTTCAGTTAAATATGGACAGTATAGTGTTTTTATTCCTAGGTTCAATCAGATATCAAGAACTAAGGAATATAGTAGTTGTATTTGTAAATGCTTGGATGAGAGGCAGAATTTTGCAGAAACATTTTTGTGCTGGAAGGATAAATTAAAGTATAACTTTTTCAAGATAATTTGTTCAGTCATGCTACAAAGAAAAAAAAAACCTCAAGTTTTTGATAGAAGAATGATAAAAATGGTATAAATTGAGATTTCCGTTAAACTACTTTTATTTCAACCACAAGGGAGGATATTTCTATGCTTCAAATGATAATAAAATCTTATAAAACTAAAGAATACTTTGTAAAGAACTAATCAAATCAAATAATTATTAATCAAATAATTATAAAATCAGAAATAGTATCTCCAAAAATAAAACTATTGCACATATCTGATAAATATATAGATATATAGATAACAGAAAAGCAATCAGTATAACATGTATAAATCTTATAAAGAACAAATAGAGAAGAACCTTCAAGATTTAAATAATTGATAGAACAAGTAAAATAATATTTTGCATTTGGGATTTACCAGATAGTTAGCTGTTACGTAATTAATATTGTTTCATATTCATTGGGAAATTAATATTACACACACACACACACAACACACAAAATAGACTATATAAGATGTTGTGCAGACTTTAATAGAATGTCAAGAGGGCTCTGAAAGAGAAGAACTAGAGATAAACAGATTCCTCTAAACTAGAAGATTCAGAGAATTTAATGTTATTATATTAACTTGTGCCTAAATGGGTTGTAAAGGTGAGAGTGAGATGAAGATCACTGGAGGGAGGACCTGGGGGAAGTTTGGGAAAATGGGATATAGAAGACAAATCCAAATATTTATTATGGCCATAGATCAGAAATCCCCCCCCCCCTCACTGTTCGATTGTGTCTGATTCTTAGAGATTGCCTGGATAAGGTCCTACATGTTTTTTTTTTTAGCGAAGTTCAGAAGTGGTTTGCCATTGCCTCCTTTCTAGGGCTGAGAGATAGTGACTGGCCCAAGGTCATCCAGCTGGCTTTCATGCCTAAGGAGGAACTAGAACTTGCAGTCTCCTAGTTTCTAGCTCGAAAAAAAATTCAGCAATCCTGGTGGGTAGATATGAATCCTGGCTGCATACAAGGAGCAATGTAAGCCATCTGGAAATTTCATCAGGATGGCATGAAAAAAAATATATTCAAGATTCTCTGTAAACAGAACAGCAGAGAAAACAGCATACCGTAGCTGAGACGCTCCTGAGACCCCCCACCCCCCACAAGGCCATATGCATTGACAGAAGAGATTTTGTAAAGTTCCAGCAAAACAGCTAAAGGCAATACATCCAACTTGGCTTGTTGAAACAAAACGATATTGGAAGAAAGATAGGACACTGGTGCATAACAATTTTGGTGGGGTGGGGGACCTCACAAACTATAGGTTAGATTGATCTGAAGATCAGCATCCCAGATTTGCTGCTTAGTTGTGTTTCAAAGCCTAATTACTCTCCAACAAGAGTTCTAAGGAGTGGAGCCAGACTAGCTCTAAGAAGTTTAAACTCTGCTAATTTAGGGATATCAAGTTTTGTAAAACAAACAAACAAAAGGCGGTGTACGCCCAAGAGAAGCTGGGATATGACATTGACTTCAAAGGATGGAACACTGTAGAGATGAAATGAAAATCCCTTTGAATGGCAAAATCTCAGGAGAGCTGAAGAACTCTATGCTGA
This sequence comes from Notechis scutatus, assembly GCF_049901735.1. Classification (NCBI taxonomy): domain Eukaryota; kingdom Metazoa; phylum Chordata; class Lepidosauria; order Squamata; family Elapidae; genus Notechis; species Notechis scutatus. The sequence goes on from NC_142009.1 coordinate 161,018,808, forward strand.
TCAATACTATCTATAAAAGAAAAGTGAAGGATACTGAAGCCTGGAAACACACTGAGATAGTTTTGATATGCATCTGCTTGACAAACACTTATAAATTTCGTAATTATTTTGTGCAAATACTAAAATTTCATTTTTTTTCTGATGGTTTATAACACATTTTTCTTTAAGGCACAAAGAGACAAAAACCTTTAGTGCCCATCTCATTTCACATTGGGAAATATATATGATTACAACATCATGTCCATGCAGAACAGCTGGTAAAACTGTTTACTAATTCAAAGGGCAGATTAACAAGGTAATGGTTAGGAACTGAGAGGCCCTGGATTATTGATTTAATATACAAATTGAAAACCAAGGGGATTAAAATGCACCCTGCCTCAACTGTCTGTGTGGAAATAGCTCTAGAAAGACATTCTCAAGGATAGCATCTAACAGGTATTAGAGACACTTTAGTTTTTCCCATAGGTTCAAATCAAAAGTTGATTTGAAATCAATGAAGGCTGTAAAGAGAATATCTCAGGTAGGAAGAGAATTTTTCAGGTAAATGATGAAGGATCAGATAGCAGTCTAATGCTGGGTGGTCCACACTAAAGTCAGTCTATTCCTCAACTAGAACATTCGCACTTTCAATCCCGTATTGTACTTTTGGCTGGAGATATTTGGTGTATAACTTGTAGTAAGCAGGCTGATGAGTCTAGAGTTGGCAGAATCCATTTTTTTCTGTATACTAGAAGGGGATAACAGTGGCATGGTTCTGGTTCCAGCAGAAAACATGCCGAACTCTTAATGCATGTAAATAAAATGATTGCCAATCTTTGTTCTCCTCAGTAATTCTGGGACTTTTCCAAGTTTTAACTGAAATAATCTCATTAACCTCAGCTGTAAATGCAGATGGCCAGTTAGAAAGAGCATTTTAATAACTCGCAATTGGATTATCTAATTATTTAATTGTAAAGATACTCTGGAAATAATGCTGCCATGTTTCTGCAGCTATTTGGCAGGTTGAACCAAAGTCTCTTATCATTAAAAAATCTGTCAACAGAGGTCTCCAATTTGCTATTATTGGTTGATTAAATGCTCATAGAAAAAAATTGAAACTTGTAGAAACCAAAACGACAATTCTTTTTATTAACTAAGAAGTTGTCTACAATATTGTCAAGGTCAGTTGTGAATAATTTTATCATACAGAACAACATCTTATTTTCATTATTCTTGTTCTTTTTAAGCAAATTATAACTTTCAATTGTCATAGGAATTCACCCAATAAACCTCTGTTAAATCTATTAAGTCCAGTTTTTTGTTCAAGATCATTCTTCTATTATTTTTCATATTCTGAACAGTTGTGTGTTGACAATTCAAACAGTTGTTTTTCCCCTGAATGTTCACTGAGAGGTTTAATACATCCTAATATGGAAACTGCAGGGGTGGGGGTGCGGGAATATCTGAAAGTTTATCCCAGGCAATTCCATCCAGATATAAGAGTTGTGTTAATTAACTTGGTACTATGTAACTCAGGCTGAGTATTTTCTCTGTTTTAAGATTCTGTGATTACCACAGACCAGCATTCAAAATATCATTCTCATCTCCATTCCTTGGTCTTGCCAGCTTACAGACCTTTTCATTTCCAGCCGCTACAGGATTCAGTTTAGTACATTTTAGCCAAATTTGCCAGTCCTTGTGAGATACAATCCATACTGGGCCAGCAATCTATTAACAACTTTTGCATTGAAGGAACTTTTATTTTCTTTAATCATTAGTACTGCATTTAATTTTCCTGCAAACTTTATAAACCAATCTTTGTATTTAAAGTACAACACACATTTTCAAACAACAGTTTTGTTCATTTTATTTGTGAACTCACTTCATTTAACCCTTTGGATTTAAATCACATATCTCTCTCGCATCTGAAAAGGTATCTATAGGTGTGGAAATGAAATTTCTCATATTTAACAAAGCAAAAATAAACCTCCATTGCAATTAAATCACAATATCATTAAAAAGGCATTTCTAATAATCCATTTTGCAAGGAAAACAGCTAATTGTTTGCAGCATAAAAGGAAATTAACTCTCTCTTGCCTATCATGTGAAAACACTTTGTTATCCTGTCAATCACAGAGAAACATTAATACAAAAGTGGACCATTCGCAACTGGAATTTCCTTTATGTGGTGAAATGCTCACATCAGCAACCATTGGAGCTCATAGTTACAGCATGACTTAAGCTTTTTGTAATAAGGAATCATATCATGTTAATAACACTTTTGCTAATTCAAAATGAGCAAATGGTTTAACAAAAACTATACCATAATATAATTCACACAGACACAAAGAAATGACAAAAATTTTGGCAAAGATTTTGCGTTCCCTCAAAATAAAATGAGAACAGCAAAACAGCTATATCAGCATGCTTAATAACTGTTATGTAACACAGTTAATAATAATATTAAAGATGTTTGTGCTATTTTGGACAATTTTCTATCCTGTAATTTTATTTGGATTTACCCAAGAAGGTTATTTGCTACAGGGGTTATAAAATCAGTCATAGGCATTACACAACAAGCTTCCCCCTTTAAAATTTTATTGCTAATGACAATGCAGCTTTCTGAGACAGAGAAATGAGGTGGGGGAGAGAAAACAAAGCAACAAATATTCCTCATCTTGGACAAATTCAGTGGTTAAGAAAATTAACTGAAAGCAACCCTGGATGGACTGACTTTTCCTTCTCTGAAGAACCTTTATTTAATTTAAAATAAACCAAAAACAAATGAGAATTAGTTGTGAAATTCAAATAAGGTAAACTCTGGTCAGTTTAAATGAGTTTTTTTATATAACAGTCAGACTTTAACTGGGCTTTCCCTCCCTCCCACACCCATTTAGACATAACAATAAATCTTGACAAATCAGAACCATCTACTTCTTTTAACCCAGCTACAGGTTTGTAGAAGATAAAGGAATGCTAGCCCCACACTTGTTCACTTGTACAGCAATAAACAACGTTCTGGTTTTTTGTCCAAATTGGGCCACTCTAAAACTTAAACAACAGTCTGTTTCAAGCCAGAAATCGCAGAGAATTTATAGTATATTTTAATTACTCTTGTACACAAAAAGCATTATTGGGAATATCAGGATGATTCACAATCAGGGTTGCCAATCAATTATGGAGAACAAGCCAGTACGGGTAGCCTTCGAGTTACAACAGTCCATTTAGTGACCAAAGTTACAACGGCACTGAAAAATGGCTTAATGATTATTTTTCACAATTACCTTTGCAGCATCCCTATGATCATGTGATCAAAATTCAGACGCTTGGCAACTGACTCATATTTATGATGGTTGCAGTGTCCAAGGGTCATGTGATCACCTTTGTGACCTTCTGACAAGCAAAGTCCATGAGGAAGCCATTCACTTAACAATCAGGTTACTAACTTATCAACTGCTAACTTATTCACTTAACAACTGCAGCAAGAATGGTCGTAAAATAGAGCAAAACCCACTTAACAAATTTCTCACTTAGCAATGCAAATATTGGACTCAATTGTGGTTGTAAGTCAAGGATTACCTGTAATCTTGCTTTTTATTGTGCTGTTTAATCAGTTGTCAAAAAACCCCAACACTTTTCCTTGTTAGCTTTTTCAAAAGATTAACACAACTGATATTGTGCTCAGTTGGTTTCAAAATATAGGTTGATCAAATCAGTGTCATCAGCCAGACCCTCTGGACACCAACCTTGAGGCAGAAGGTCCTAGGCATGTTTCCAGATCTGGCTCAGATAGCAAAATGTATCATGTTGAGAAAGTTGGCAATCCTATCTATCATCTAGTTTACTTTCCAATTGTTCATAATTTGGCTTTGATCATCAATAATGGAGTATATTGCAGGGTAAATATTTATGGGATGAACTTTTCAGCATGTGAATGTAGCTATTGCCTATTTAATTCAAGTTACAATTCTGTCATTGTCATTTAAATGTGCTACATAAATGATTTGCTCTTGGAGACTAAAATCTGTAGGGCCTCATCAACATAAATATGTATCACTATTGTGCCTATTAGTTTTTTTAAGTGAACAATTTTTCCTTTTAAAAAAGCGGTTCTTGTTATCTGCAGTTTTTTATATCTGCAACTAACAATTAGAGATCAGATTTTAATAGTTGCAGAAGGTTTTTGCATATCTAGTTTTTGCCATGTTTGGTTACTTTATGCATGTAGTTAAATGAGGGGTGGACTTTGTACATGCCTAAAGTATGTTTATTTAAGGTTAGAGTTAGGTCATCTGTGCAAAATACCTGTATTAGTTTTTTTTTCATCTGTTTTCATTTGTTTTGTCATCTGTGCAAAATACCTGTATTTGTTTTTTTTCTTGTTCATAATAAGACATGATGGATTTTGACAGATCATCTCAGCCATGAAGCTTCATGTGGTTCTCTGCAGCAAATGGCTTCTGGAGCAATTCACTTGGCTGCTGATGGAGATGCCACATGGTTCTCCACTTTGCATGATGTTTTTACAGTCTCAATGGAGAGGCCTCTCCATTGTTTCGCCGGAGATCAGTGTTGTCTGCAGACTTCTTGCAACATCTATAAATTGCATCATTAGTTGCTAGTGCTGCCCACCAACCATTCATTTGCTATTAGTTTGCTTGAGGAAGACACAGGAGCCATGGTGAGGAGCTCATGACTGGGTGGACTCAGTGAAATTTGTTAGGACTGAGCAAGGACCAAAGGAACACATACAGATACATTACATAGACGACTGTTAGAGGAGGAAGAGTGGATATACTCATGGGAGGAAGAGATGACCATGGAGTCTAGAATCCTTCCCTATGCCTGCCCAAATTCCCACAGAGTTCAGATCTCATTCTGTGATTTCCTTGTCCACAGTTCTATACCAGAATGGAGATGGCCCTTGTCTTGAGAATAAGGCTTTCATGGACATGCATATACCCTTCCGTGGTCTTTGCTATCAACACAATACAATGTACTGTAGATAGTTATATCCAGGCTCTACATAGAAACAAGATGCTAGCTATTATTTCTATTACATCTCCTTACACAGACATTGAAAAATACCTATAGCTGATGTGAAATCTTCAATATGAATATCACCCGAAATTCCTGGCATTTATTTAACAAAACATGTTACCATTATTTCTTTTCAAACTGAAGAACAGTCAGAATTAACAGTGCTAAATCTACATAACATACTTTGCCAGAATGGAATTGAAAGGACCAAACTCTAATGTTTATTTCATTGCTATTAATTTTGTTTTAGCTCTAAAGTTAGATTTCTTTATTACTGAAATAAAATTCTAGCACAATTTCATGTTTATAACTACTTCCTCTAATTGAGATAAAGCTAGAGGTGAGGTATCAATCAATAAACGGAGTAAATGCTGTGTGAAACACGGAAACTGGGTAAAAGAGATGGCTTGATGGATTAGTTAGCTCAGCAGGGGACATATACACACTGCATTTCAGGGTAAGCCTTTACAGCTAATAGTCAGTGCAGCACACTCACCCTGATTGTTAAGCAGAGGATCCTCTAGGGAATCTGAAGACCTATGCTCAGCATATGTACTATTCCCTCTGCAAATATTGCTGTCTTTCAGAGATCCAGACACATACAAACATGCTTATGGATTGGGTACTTCATAAATAAATAGGTGTTCAACGTTTATTCCTATTATATTAGCTCAAACAAAACTACATTGCAGAATAATCTGGATAGGTAGTTTTATATCCACATGTTTACAGTCACAGGCAGCATAACTTCATAGTTATATACAATTTGGCTGAAAATAAGTTAAATCTTTAAAGAGCATATAATTTAACTTAGAATAACCTTTCACTTGTTTAACTGTTGTGGTGCGCATGTGCAGTAGGTTTTTGGCAAATCAGCAGGTTTCTCACAAAGGAAAAAGTATTCTGAAATGGCCACCACATTGATAAATGTTACTGTGGTAATTTAGAAGGTTCCTGTGAAACGAAGAACCACCTATATCTAAGCTGAAGTCTATACTGTATTAGTTTACAAACAGTTTCCAGTTTACAATGGTAAAAACCAATAACGTCACAATGTATATAAATGCTAATTGAAGACAAGTATTTTAAAATGGAATAGAAAGTAGCATGTTAAAAACTATCACATACACACAGCAAAGACAAAGATTTTCAGCAGCTGTGTTTTAAGGGTGGGGACAGAAGCAGGAAAAACTGTCTAAACACCAGTCCAGTTTTATAATTTCTATCATTGCTATGATATTGATCAATTTAAAAATAAAACTCTAAATGTGCATAATTTTTCTTTTTTTTTCTAAGGCTCTGAAAATAGAACACAAAGTAAAAGTACATACTTGAGTGGCATGTAAAAATCCTATCCCACGTGCATTACATATGCATCTGACATTAAAATAATTGTTAAAAAGTGTGGATGAATTATTGAAAAAATTGCACCAAGTTTTTTTTTCCTGAAAAGTTAGTCTTGAGATAGTAATCAAATAATTTTGTTTTGATTCCAAACTAGTTACTATATTATCAGTTTTTCCTTAGTTTGAATTAACTCAACAAAACCAAAACTAATTAATCACAAGTTAGTTCCCCAAATCACAAAAGTTAAAAAGCTGCTGTTATAGATGAACAGATGAAATGTTGATACAGAAACTGGACCATTCATCAGAGTCCCACGAAGTGCAAACCATCATTCAGACAACCAGGGAAAACTGATCTTGCTCTATAGGCTTCTCCACCCAGGCCCCAAGGCCAGCCTTCAGAAATGCCTTAAACAAACACTCTTTGGCAGTTTGATATTCCGCAGCTACCTGTTTTGTTTCATGATAGATATTTGGCTTATTGACTTTTGAATGAAGACTGGCAGGAAGCTGGATAAATCAAAGAGAGAGAAAAAAGAGATGTTTATGAAAGCATCATCTTGATTGCTCTAAATTCTTGTAAATTGAAACCCAATGAACTGATGTGGGTTGTTTTTTTTAAATAAAATTTTCCATTAGAATCAATCTCTAAATCGACACCAAATACCCCATGTCCTTCCTCCTATTTTGTAATTCCAATATTACACTGCAATGCTTTCAACTCCACAAATAAATAGCAAGTGAACACAGAATCTTGCTAACAGAAAAACCATTTGGACTTAAAACAATCCCATCCTTTCCCAATCAATTATTCATGTCTGTTTCATGGTTCATTCCCCTTTAGTGAGAGCTGTTGAAAGCAGAGCAACCCCCCAAAGGTTATTTGAATTACACTCAGCAGGATGAAAGGGAAGTGCATTTCATCTCGCAGCCCATTCTTTTCCTAAAGGCCCATGAGGCTACAACCATGCCCAGCCATGCAGAGGCAGGTGCTTTTGATCTAGGTAAATCATTGTAATGGAGATAGAAAATAATTTTCTCCCAAGATATTTTTATGGATATTTTTAAAATTAGGTTTCTTCGAATAAATACTTAAAGCGCTCATAATATTTTGCAGTAGTCACTTTCTTTGTTTTAAGTAAGTTTTATCTGCTACTTATTCTTGTTTTTTTATTCTTCTCAATTATATAGAATAACAGAAAGAAGTTAGTCAGAGGCTCTGTCCTTTCGTAAGATAACGTTCCAAAGAATGAAAACAGAATTCAGTTTGGGGAAAAAGAAGCTGGCAAGTAAAATCCTGACCTCAAAAGAGGGTTAAATCTGGCCAGGGGGTGTGAAGTAAAACATTCCAGAAAAAAACTATGCCAATTCAACTCTATGGGAGAGGTGGCTGGACAGCAGTTCAAAATGTTACTGAAATGTTCATTCTAAGCTCCCCTCCCTCCTACATGACCCAGAGAGGAGATATACAGCCTGTCCTGTACGTAAACATGAACAGGGGGGGGGGGAAAACAGGGGGGGGCAAGAACAGAAATACCCATATAGACCCAACACACATAGTTTGTTACAAATAGCCACTGCTGATAAAGAGGATGGAAACAATTTTAGAAGCCATGCTCTACATATTTTTCTTTTGTTAGTAATTTTTGTAAATATTATTACATTTTGCTAATGTAAGAAGGAGGAGGAGGAGGAGGGATGGGAGAAGGAGAACACTTTCCATACTTATTAGAAATGAATATGTTAAGATTAGAGTTCCCCGAAGTGGTCAGCATCAACTCCCAAGGATCCACAGGTATAACCAAGGAGTCAATGTTATTAGTAGTAGTATTACTATTAGTATGGGTGTATTATTTGTTAAAGTAGTATTTATGAAATTATTTTCATACAATAAATATTTAGGAGCCGATGAACAAGCTCAAACTTCATAAAGAGTTTGAGGACTTTTGATGTAGACTTTTTTCCTAGATCATTTCATGGCAGCTATAAGCAAAGCTTTTCCTGTCCTATTCTATGAGATAAATAGGAGATAAGAAAATGGATTTACACCATGGATAGGAAAATCGTGGCTCTGCACATGTTATCTACATTTCTTGTAACTGATGAGTGTCGTTGGGGCTTCTGGAAGTTTAGCTCAGCAATATCTGGGGGGAAAAAGTAATTCCCTATCAAAGAAGCCAATGTGTCTCAGTTCTATATCCCAAGTTGTTCTTGGAGCAGCAGCAACAATAAATTAATATTTGATGTTCATCAGAGTTCATACTTTGAAAACATTCATCTCTCAGAGATAAAATCAGATAATAAGTCCAATAGCCGTAAAGTAACATTGGACTGTCTGTTTTGAAAACCTACCTTTGTATAAACACGCATCCAGCGAGTATATAGTGCATGCTTACAAAGACGGGATGCACGACCAAGCTCATCCTTGCCTGTTGTAGCATTAATGACTTCCAGCCCAGCATCCCCAACTGTCCAGTTCACACTGAAATTAGGTGCTTTTCCTGGTTGACGGGCTTCAGCATTGCTAATACCTGAAATAACCAAACAAAAATATCAGTAACTGGTAGAAAAAAATAGGGCAATACAGCAGCGGCGGAAACTGTGGAAGTTACGGAGGCGGCTCCCCCACCCGAGAAGCAGCTGAAACGCTTCCACGGTTCCCACCGCTGCTACCGCTGTTATTGGAGATGGCGCTGGCGAGAAAGGGACAGCTGCAGCTTGGCCTGGGCACTTGGAATGCAGGAACAGGCTGCGCACCAGGACTTTTACAAACTTTCAGAGCCCAAGGCTGGAGCACCAAGGGTAGCAGTAGCAGAGACACTTGCTCGGCTCTTCTCACACCCACCCAGCCGCTTGGGATTAAACCAAAATGCAGCGTGCGGCACTCCCAGGTACCTCAAAATGTTTTATTTTTCCTGTTGTTATGGGGACGGGGCAAAAGCGGGAGAGACTCAGACTCTGTTGTTGGAGACGGCACTGGTGAGAGAGGTGCCAGCACCGGTGGGAAACGTGGAAGCTACGGAGTCCTGAGAAGCGGCTGAAACACTGCCAGACATCCACGCCGATGCCGACCACCTGCTGACGCGGGTAAGGGAGGGGTAAGGGGGCCCTCCGTGCTACACCATGGTGTTAGGAACAGCTGATGGTGAGGCGTAGCTGCCCGCGGGGCACTCCTGATGGCAAGTTCCCCCCCACCTTCCCCCCCAATTTCACATGTTTTAAACTAGGCCTAAAACTGGGGGAGGGGCTTAATTTCATTTTATGCCTAGAAAACATGCTGGGTCTTCCTATTGGGGGGGCGTATTGTTGGAGAAACACGGTAATAATTTGAATTGTATTTATTTGATTCAGTAAGGCTTAATGCTAGAAAAATGGATATAAACCTGCCCCTTCATTCTATTTTATTGGGCGGGGAGGGGGTTTCATATAAATTAAGCACTAGTTTGAAACAGCCAGATAAGCTATCAAGAATGTATAAAGATATTTCAAATGAATGTTGGAAATGCAAATCTAAAGAAGGGACTTTCTATCATTTAGGGTGGACATGTGATAAAGCAAAGAAAATTGGAGTCGGATTCATATTCTGATACAGAATATTCTTAAAGTGAATATAAAGACAAAACTTTTCTTTTGGGTTTAATGGAAAAAGACTTGGAATTTTTTTTGGGAACTTTGATGTAATATATGTTGACGGCAACAAGATTACTTTATGCACAAAAATGGATTGAAATGCTTCAATACCCACAATGGATGAATGATTTAAAAAAACTGATGGAATTACAAGTACTTTTGTTTTGTCTTGGAAACCGCTTCTGGACTTTGTGCTTGAGGTGGGAAAAATGAAATTTTGATTTGGGGTTTTACTGATTAGATACTTTGATTGTTATAGAAATGGCTAGTTTATACTACTTCGTAAAAGTAAAAAGTTGAGATTTGATGTTACTATCTTATTCTACTGTACTAAAGGGAGTCGGAAGTCAGTGCCTTTTCTTTCTTTTTCCCTTCTTTTCTACACTTTTCTCTTCCCTTTTCCCTCCCCTATTTTTCCTATTATTTGCTTTTGTATTTTATATTATCAACTAATAAAAAGGATTAACAAAAAAAGACTTATGGTGGAATTTTTTTTCTAATGTGTAATTTCATGGTTCTTTGGAGAAAGCTTTTTTATATAATACAGCCATTTATACAGTTTGTATAATAGATGACTAGTGTACTTAAATAAGCTTCTTAGGTCTCCTGGTGAACATTCTCCATTAAAGTACTAACATTTTATTTTTCTCCTTTAACAAAAAACAGCCCTTGGCTCTAACAACAGTCTTTTCACTCACTTTGCACTATGTTCTTCAGTTAGCCTAAAACAAACCATGAAATCATTCACAATGTGTGGCTCTGTACTCAGTTACTAAATTAATTAAAACATTCCTTTAATAAGGCATAGATGTTTGCAGTCATGTGCAAAACTAAGAGGAGGCTTCCTTATGCCCATCAATTCTGCCATCTTTATTTCTAGTTTTGTACTAAAAAATTGTCAATAGCAACAGTCTAGTTCAGTGGTGGCTAACCTTTTTGGGCCAAAAACTGTGTGCGTGCTGGCACTCGCGCTCTCGCGTGTCAGCACCCAGAAGGCAATGTGCACACCACCACGTCCCCTGCGCATGCGCACGCAAATCCCCCACGTCCCCCCTGCCCCCTTACCTGCGCTGCTCCTCACAGCTGATTTTTGGCTGGTTTGAGGCTTTTTTCAGCCTCCCAGAGGCTTGAAAAAAGCCTCTGCAGACCGAATAGGCCCATTTCATCACTTCCAGTATTACAGGAAGTGACAAAACTGGCCTATTTTCAAGCCTCTGGGAGGCCGAAAAAGGCCTCAAACCAGCTGAAAAATCAATTGTGAGGCACACGCACGCGCAGTGAGGTAAGTTTGCCTGCGGCTTGCGTGCCGGCACAAATGGCTCTGCATGCCACCTGTGGCCCGCGTGCCATAGGTTTGCCATCATGGATCTAGTTGATCCCAAGCTCTTGGAATAGATTTATCATTTATTAAAGTTTTTGTGTTAGCAGTAGTTGCAATATTTTGAAAAAAAAATGACAGCATTAGAAGAGATTCAGTTTTTCTTTCATTTCATGCTTACCACTGAGTAAAGGTCTGTTAAGTACATAGAGAGATGGCAGATCTTCAATCTCTGCTATCCGCTGGTATGCTGCCCTGGACAAATGGTCTCCATGATACAAACTTCCCAAGATAATGCTTGAGAGGTATATTGGCTCTACAAAGAGACTAAGTAAAGCTCCTTGAATACCAAGTACATTCCACCTAAAGGGAAACAAACAACACCCTCTGCTTTTAGCATGTCAGCACTCAACAATGTTAATGCAGTAGACATGTGAAGCAATTTTTTTGTGTATGATTGCCTCTTGAAACTCACCCTGCCATTTCATTATTTCTTCTAGCTTTCGCTAATTTGTTGCCATTAATGAGTGAAAACATTTGTCTTCATAGCAAAATAGCACTTACACAATAGACTTCCTAGAACTCTACAGAACATAATATGACTGCAAAGAGATCATAAATTCCTTTATTTCCTGACAGTTGCTATCCTTAATTAATTGCATTATCTTGGTCAAAGGAAAAGGGTAATATCTCTAACACCCAGTGTGAGTAATTTTTAAGATTATCAAAAGGTGAAGTCACAACCTGGCTCTGCTGATAGTGCACTTTACACACTGGAGCTGTGCAGGGCACTCAGTGGTCAAACTGTGTTGAATAAGCATTGATTTTTGAGGGCTGCAATTATTAACAAAGTATTCATCATGTTTACTTGGCTGACCATTGCCCTTTCTGGCTTATTAAGTGGGATAATGTGTAACATAACCTGCTGCATCCATGTTATTGTAAATTCCTCCTTTATGGCACCTTTAAAGATGACTTTTTAAAAACCTACTATAAACCTAATATACTGGCTGCTAATATTCCTTTCTGATATCATAGATCAAAATATTTTTCTAGACAGGATATCTGAGTTGGGAGATGAGGAAACTGCAGTATTTGGGTAGATGATTTCAGGAGACTATTACTCTGCTCAGGAAGATTATGCTATGGTGATCCTCAGTGTTCCTTTTACCTCCCATGGTTTTTAGCATTTTTATTGAAAGAAGCTATTAGAGTTATCAAATGTGAATCACTTTGTCATCTTTTCTTTTGGTATAATTAATTTTTAACTAGCATCATAGGCTAATGAATGGCATGAGGCCTATAAACTGGGGTCTTAAGCAGTGGTGGGATTCAAATAATGTAACAACCCGTTCACCCAGGATCATTTTGGCTGTCGTGAGACCAATTTGACCCTGGGAGAACGAGTTGTTAAATTTCCACCCTTTGGCAAAAGGGTGCTTGTCCGAGGGTGCTTGTCTGCACGTTGGCTTTGCGGCTGTTTCAGTCTTCTGGACGCAGCTCCGTTAAGAGGCGATGTTTCTGAGGAACCGGGGGGGGGGGTACCATAGAGACAAGGAGTTGATGCTCCAGAGAGCTTGCGTAGGAGGGTGAAGAATTGGGAGGAAGTGGAGGGAGGGATTCCCCCCTCCCTGTGGAGCAGGGGGTGTTGGTCAGTCTGTGAGCAAAAGTGAGAGGCGTGACGAATTAGTTGGCAGCACGATCAAAGCTGGGCCCAATGCAGGGGAGACTTTGGGGTTAGTTTGGCCAGGCAAATTATTATCCCCCCTCCCATTACAGTGGATCCTGGGCACTGTGCTGCAATGGAAAAATGGGCAATGGAGCAGCCGGCACAAGGGAAGGAGAAGGCTGCTTTCCCTCCTCCTTCCCTCATGCCAGCCGCTCCATTGCCTGTTTCTTCATTGCAGTGCAGCGCCTATCCACTTTGATAGCGGGCATGGATGGGTAATTTAACAACCGGTTCATGTGAACCGGTGAGAACTGGCTCAAACCCACCACTGGTCAAGTCAAGATAAAGATACTGCTTTTAACTGAGTCAGCCATCCAGTTAAATGGTGTTCAACCCAGCAAGCAATTAAATTGGCAAAATGCCGGCATAATAACTGGTCCTTCAGTTCAATGACTGCCAAAAGCTTTTAATCCAAGATAATTATTTTACATATAACATGTGATATAGACTCTCAATATCCACAGATAAATATTTATGATAGCTTAATATGCACTGCAGTAAAACTTGAAAGGACTCCAGATTTAATCATATTAGCTAAATAAAATTAAAAGCAATTGAACTACTCTGAGTAGTATAACCAAGTTGGGAAATGCAGAAGTGATTTTTATACATTTTGAGTAACTTATGCTTTTAACATTTTCTTCCACATGTCTTGTGGGTAGAACTCTGATTGACTTGTTTAAGTTTAAAGTAATTCAAAGGAGTAGGAAGGCGGTAATATTGTGGAACTCATGCTTTGCATGTTAAGTCTCATTTTAGAATTTCCAATTTAATAAGACTGAAGTATAATTAGGTATTTTGTGTTAAAATATACTTCAAATCATTATTTTTAAATCGCATATTGAAAAGTATTGCAGTCATTAAATATTACATTACAAAAATACATGACTGAACACCATATATCAAGTGATTTATAAGGAGTAATATTTGATAAAAGAAATGCATGAGTAAATAAACATTTTTCTTCTGGAAGTAAGTGATATTTCCAATTCAGCAGACAATTTGAGGACCCAAATTGTTGGGGGCAATACACTGACTCTGTAAACCGCTTAGATAGGGCTTTAAAGCACTGTAAAGTGGTATATAAGGCTAAATGTTATTGCTATATGCTATATCTCTTTTTGTCAGTTTTGTCCTATTATTTTTCTCTGAAAATTTAAGATAAGCTATCCCAAACCATCTATGATCTGAGAACCAACAGGATGAATTTGTCAGGGATTGAAAGAGACAGTACAGTGTTAGCTGCCTTAAGCTCTTTTAGATAGACAAGCAAGAGAGGACTCCATCGGTATCTAAAAATGTGAGGTCAAGGGGGCATACCCTGGTTTACCCATTGTTTACCCATGAGCTGCAGAAGGGCTGGTTAAGGCTGCATGCAATTACTGACAACCAACCAAAATCTGTGGGATCAATTTGCTTTTTAAGGAGGAAGCACAGTAACAAATAAAAGTATAATACCGTAGTATTCCTCCAGGAGACTTAACATACCAATGTTACTTTCAAAATTCTCTTAAAATGAAATAGGGTTGAAAACTGATACTGTCCCTTTTATGTCCCTGAGCCATAAAATGCTGTCCACCTCAGTTTGAAATATCTCATTGTAAAAAGAAAGCTTACCTAGCTATCTTATCACTGCAAGACATAGTAAGTAACCTCTCTCCCTGAAGAACTCCATCCCATGTCTGGATCGTAGTTGTAGAACGGACAGGGATTGTTCCTTCTCCAGATTCAATTTTTGTCCGTAGCTGACCTCTTGCTTTCCGGTTTGGGTGTCTATCTCCTTGATCTGAATTATGCAAGCCCCCATAGTTACAAAACAAAGCATACAAGATAAATATTAATTTTAACACAACTATAAAATATATACATATATTATATATATTATTTACTTATTACTTATTATTACTTATTTTATTTATATGGCACCTTTATTATTTTTATAAACAACTAAGGTGGCAAACATACTTGATACTCCTTCCCCCTCCTATTTTTCCCACAACAACCATTCTGTTAGGTTAGTTGGCCTCAGAGAGAGTGACTTGTCCAAGTTCACCCGGTGAGCTTTCATGCCAGAAGGGGACTAGAACTTAAAGTTTCCTGGTTTCTAGCCTGGTACCTTAACCAGGGGTGGGATTCAAATTTTTAACAACCGGTTCTATGGGCATGGCTTAGGTAGTGGGCGTGGCTTGGTGGTCATGTGACTGGGTGGACATGGCTTGGTGGTCATGTTATTGGCTAGGTGTGGCCAACTCAATATCACTCACATCGAGGCACGCATCTCCTCGCTTGGCCTCTCATGACTGTGGGGATGCTGCAACAGTCGTAAGTGTGAAAAATGGTCATAAGTCACTTTTTTCAGTGCCACTGTAACTTTGAATGGTCACTCCACACAAGCAAAGTACCAGCAAAGGAGGGAAAAATAACTCCAGAGAAGTTCCTGAGACAGGAAGTCTAGTCCTGCCAAGAATGTAATAAGGGTTAACAGAGAGGCAGTTTCTGTAAGCAACACCAGAATGTTTCCTTCCTGCCTTCCTTACAGGATTAGGCCAGTAATTTCTTCTAACAACTGGTTCTCCAAACTGCTTAGAATGTTAACAACCGGTTCTAGCGAATAGGTGTGAACTGGTAGAATCCTACCCCTGACCTTAACCACTAAACCAATAATATTAACAATTATTTTTATTTCTTATTTCAGCCAGGAAATTTACAGAACAGAAAAATAACACAAAATATAGTGCAATTAGAAAAGTTATTGTGTGCAATAATAATTTTACCCAGCATTTTATAAACACAAATGTGATAATATTATCTAGTCTTCATTGTTAGCATTTCATGCATTCAAATCAAAGAAACCTTAGGATTTTTTAAACTACCAATAACGTACATATTCCAAAGCAATTTACATACAGAATTAAAGCCACAATAAATAAGCTGCTGCAGGAAGAAATGGATTACACATTATTACTATTCTTTACAATTATTCTATACTGCTATTTACAATAAAATAAATAAAATAAATTCTATACAGAAATAAATTGTGTATTTTGCATGTGTGTTGAATAATTACAATGAATAATTGAATTAATTATAGATTAATTCAGAGTTTTCTTTTTATTTTTTATGAAAGGGCCAAAAGTGGTGTCAGCTTGTTTGTAGTGTTCTGTTTTACATGAAGGAACTTAGTTGATTTTGATTTTAGAAACTAGAACTCCTTTCTTTGGCTTTATCAAAATAATCCCCACCAGAGAACTATTTGTACCTTCCTGGGCAGCTTCATGTGGTGAAAAAATCCGAGCATCACCACAAGGAGAAGTGCTAATATAGAGATGAAACTGCACATTTTCATCCAATTTAAAGCCACCTTGTTCTGACTTGATAAAAATAGATTTTTGCTGGTCTTCCTTATTGCTAAAACAAAGAGAGAAAATATTATTCAGGTTGTGTGGAAGTATATACATCAAACAAAACCTAAAATTTAGCATAATTAGATCAAAGATGTTATGGTACAGTCATATTTATTATAATAAATCAAAGGGACTACTGATAGGATTGTCAATAGAAGTACATTATTCTGCAAATAATTAGGATTTTTTGCTTAAGTAATTTAGCAGCAAACGCTATATTCAGTCATGGATTACATCAAAGGAAATTACAAACAGCTGTTGTTCACTTACAACTTAAGGGAAAAAAATATTTATAAACAAATGGCTGAAATGCAGCCTCCGAAACCAACCAAAGAAAAATCAGAAAGAACATTGACTCATAAAGTTCATGACCAATGTCTATAAATTTCTCTTAACACACCCAATTCAGTACTCACTTCCAATTAGCAAAGTGCAGAAGCACCATCTTATTCACAGCCATTTTCACATTTTTTAGAATATTCATGCCTTGCAATGGACGACACAGAACTCATTATCTTTCTCTTAAAATTATCTTTCTGCACATCTTAAAGTTTCTTGTATTCACCCCTATTAAACATTCTACCACAAAACACACATTCATCTATTTTCTCTATTTTTTCAACATATGTATAATTTCTATTAACTTCATTTTCCACAAGTTGACTCCAATGCTCAGCCATTACATTTTTCAACGTTCTCACAGAATGTATTACTTTATTTTTTTAAAAAAACCTTCCTATTTGCTTTAATTCTTGTCAGGCTCAATCCTAGAGACAACTTTCTAAAGTCCAATCAAGTGCAATACTTTATTTGGACAGAATCTTGCCAAACTAAAGCTATAATTTCTAACCTACTAGATATATCTCGAGAGATTCTAGGGTGTGGTCATCCTGAATCTCTTCCCCATCTGTGGAATCTCTTGGATAGCTCTATGTTGCCAAAACTATTTTGTGAGAAGGAACAAACAATTGAAAGAAATAAAGTTATATGACATTATTTATACAGATTAAATATCAAGATAGCTAAAAATAAAAGGAAGAAACCCAAAGTTGACTTATGTGATGAAGGTTAAAATAGATATATTGCTTATCTCGGGTAACTCCTAATGGACTCTTGTTAACATCCAGTAATCAACTATGGATCTTCTTCTAAAAGGGATGATCCCCTTCCACAGAGCTATTAAATATATACAGCTCCAAGAGTGGAAACATATGTCCAAAATGTCAACTTGCCTAGTTTGGATTTTGTATCCTTAAATCAGGATTGAAATAACCAGGCTTTATAAATTAGTTTATAGATAAGAGGTGGGATATGAGAAAATGATTTTTTGTATTTTAAGAGATGGCGGTAAGTTACTAAAATTGTTTATAGTGTGATGAAGGGGAAAGTCATTTCTTTATATATTTATTTCCTTTTTCTTTATCATATTCTGGATTTTTTTCCTTATTATTTTTATTTCTTTTCTATGCCTTCTATTTTTTCTTTTGATTCTTTTATTTTAGTCTGCATTAGTTTTTAATTGTAGTAATTGTAAGCCTCATTAAATAATTATGAAAATTATGACCATTGTGGTGTAACTGGGATGTAACCCTAACCCTAACCCTTCAAATTTCTAGGTTCTACTATATCACATGACCTAAAATGGAACCTAACATCAAAAATGTCATCAAAAAAGCACAGCAAAGAATGTTCTTTCTGCGCCAACTCAGAAAGCTCAAACTGCCCAAGGAGCTGCTGTTACAGTTCTACAGAGGAATTATTGAGACTATCATCTGCACCTCTATAACTGTCTGGTTGTTCTGCAACCCAACAGGACAAGACACAGACTTCACAGGATAATTAGGACTGCAGAAACAACAATTGCTACCAACCTGCCTTCAATCAAGTCAAAAAGAGGGCTGTGTACTGCACGAGTCAAAAAGAGGGCTGTGAAAATATTTACAGACCCCTCACATCCCAGACATAAACTGTTTCAACTCCTTCCCTTCGAACAACACTATAGAGCACTGCACATCAGAACAACTAGACACAAGAACAGTTTTTTTCCCCAAAAGTCATCACTCTGCTAAACAAATAATTCCCTCAACACTGTTCAACTATTGCAAAGTCTGCACTACTATTACTGTTAATCTTCTCATCACTCCTTATCACTTACCCCCTCCCACTTGTGACTGTATGACTGTAACTTTTTTGCTTGTATACTTACAATTTATATTGACTGTTTCCTAATATGATTGATTGCTTATTGTACCCTATGACTATCATTAAGTGTCATATCTTATGATTCTCGACTCCCGATGAATGTATCTTTTCTTTTATGTATACTACTGAGAGTATTTGCACCAAGACAAATTCCTTGTGTGTCCAACTACACTTGGCCAATAAAGAATTCTATTCTATTCAAACTGAGGTGTAACCATCTTATAACTTCCTACTTTAATGCTTACCAATAACACTTTATACTACACCAATATATCATTTTGATGTACATTTTAGCCTTTTATTCATAATGATATCTACACTACCACTTCCATTAGGAAATTCATCAATTTTACTCCACAAAAATAGATGCTCCTTCATTCAGATCTTTTATTTTCTTCTCCCACAACACAAATAAATTGCCTTTCTTCCATTCACCTCCCAGATGATTTATTTTTCTCTCTTACATTCCAGGTCACAATCTTCCACATGCCTTACTAATCATCAGACAACCACATCATCATTGACTTCTGCATCATCATTGTACATGCACGATAATGTTTTAATTGAAGTGTTTTTAGTAAATTCAGGAAAGAGAACACCAGAGGAACAGCTTTACAGTACTTGTACAAAATGCACCACATGTATCATTTCATATTAATGATAAGGACGTAATCCTTATTGGTCAATTTGGTCCACATGCCTCTGCTGCTTCCATTTCCCCCCCCTTAACATATCTCTCAACAAAACGAAACCTACAACATACATTGTGTTGGCATAGATTGACTCATCATAAGGCATCCAGTGAGCTTCTGTGGCTGACAGTGGACTTGAACCTGGCTCTCCCCAGGGCTAATGCCAATTCTACACTTTAATTATTATGCCACATTAGCTCTGATTCTATAAGGAAGCTTTAAAAGACTTGCAGTTCTTATGCAATAATTTTGATAGGCAATTGAAGTAAATTGGTAAAACTGGTATTAGTTATTTAAGTGACCTATAGATAAATTTGAATATGCTTTATACCAATGAAAGGCCCATTAAATAATGAGAAATTCAGAATATGCTGTTTATAATGTAAATTTCTGTTTATAACAATTTCCCCTCCCTCTCCATTTTTATTATGATTAAGTTTTAAGTATATTTCTTCAATACTGTATATTCATACTTTCCTTTAATTAGTTTAATACAGTAACACTATAAATAAAGAAAATTAAGAACAAATGATCTGCTTTGGTTATTTTACATTCAAGTTGCTTAAAACCTAAGTTTCTGTTTAACCCAATATTAAAAGCTTTCTATAATTGTTTAAGAGAAGATGTTACTTAAGATGTCAGTCTTGCAGCTGTCTCCATGTCCTATTGACTTATTTGTGCTGGAAATGTAAATGAAGACAATCAATAAAAATGTATTTTCTGCGTAGTACACATCCAGGAAGATATTAATTTTATAGTATGCATTACCAATCTTAATTCTCAAAAATTCTTCATCAGGAGTTCTGCAAAATAAATTCAATAAGAAAACAGACAACCTACCATCCTCCAGCAAGCACAAAAGTCTTCCATCTCATAGGTGAAGATCAGGGAAAACTTTAGCATAAATAGCCTTAACCACCTTATGAAAACTGGGACCAAATTAACTTACAATAGATGTAAGTTCAACAATCGAACACTATCTCTGAATCAACTGGTGATATTACAAAACATACATTATTTCCTCTATAACATTGTTTTGTACTGTGTGGTCCTAGCACCTTGGGCGTTATCAAACTCAAAATTATTTAGAATGTAGAAAATTGACTTGGCAGGGACCTTGGAGGTCTTCTAGTCCAAACCTGTAGTCCAAGCAGAGGATTCTATATCATTTCAGACCATTTGTCACATATAGCTATGACAAATGTCAGTCCATGTTGAAGAATAATGTTATATTAAAGCTTCTAGGCTGTTACAGATAGAATTTTTTTTCCCTTTGGGGACTTAAAATGAGAGATATTGATGTTCATATTTCCTCAGAAGACAAGCGATCATACAATTTGCTTCAAAGTATTTCAGAAACTTTCACATATGATTAGAAGAGTTTTAAAATTTATTTTAACATCTCAAGAGGAAACACATGACATCTTGAGACTCCACCCAACATTTACCAGTGGATCCTTGTCAATTTATGACTGCTGGTGTATATTTCAGTTCCTACATATGTTTTCCCTTAAGCCATTCATTCAGTATTGTTCCTTTATATTATGAATCATTTTAAAATAATGGGGTCTACTTTTACATGAGGACTTTTATATTCTCTCTATCTATAGCTATATAGTATATATATATATATATGAATGTGTGTGTGTGTGTGTGTGTGTGTGTGTGTGTATAGAGTGTTATTCTAATACAAATAATACAATAGTTTCCTAGAATGTCCATATAATTATGTATTATGGACAGAAAATCTCTTGAGAAGAGCCTCATGCCATAGTCTGTGCAGAGCATGCATTATTTATTTCATTCAATTGATACATTATTATTTATTTATTGTGTTCTGTCGCGGGAAACAGACCTGACTCGAGACCAGTGTGATTTCAGCTCTTTATTCGCTCTCAGTAACTTCAACAAAACCGGGGCCGCGGCAGCCTCTTTTATAGCAGCTGCTCGCGGCTCGCAGCCAATGACAGCTCCTTAAACTTCCCGCCGTCAGGCGGACCAATTATAAAACAGTATTCAGGATAGACCAATCAATAGGCAGCATTAGCAGACCAATCATAATGCAGTATTACAAGTATGCAAATATATAACATATTGAATCCTATCTTTCAGTTAAATTAGCGCTCAGGGCACCTAACATCAGTGGTGGGATTAAAATTTTTTACCACCGGTTCTGTGGGTGTGGCTTGGTGGGCGCGCTTTGCGCGTGCACAGAGAGTTTGCTATTGACAAATCATGCAATCCTGCACTCTCCCTGTGGCTTCAACAGCTGACACGTGGCAATCTGCTGAGCCATGCAAAGCAGCTGAGCTTCTAAACCAGGAAATAAAGGTCAGAATAGAGCCGGGGCAGGCAGGCGGGCCCAGCAGCTGATTGCTGGAGTGAACCAGTTCACTCACAGATGATCCTCGGAGCTACCGGGCCGAACTGGTAGAATACCACCACTGCCTCACAATAGTTACAACTTAAATATCTTAAACAGAAGTTTACAATTAAACATTTAGGGAAAAGATATTACCTATATGACTCCTAACGTAATGTGCCCTCCTCTTGTCCTTCTTGCTGATATTCATGGCTTTGAAAGTTATACTAAAATTTTAAAATGTGTACAATAAGCAACTGGTAATCGTGTACTGATCATTCAGTAACACATTATATTTGTACCTTTAATTGATTAGCAGCCAAACTGATGCATTTTGCACTGACTGCAATTCCCAGAAATTTTAAAGTGTCTTGCATATATACAGCCAAGTATAAATTAATGCTTAAAGATTGAAATTATTTTATAAATTATTGAAAGACTGAAGACTCCCTCACCTGTCTAACAGCAATCTCCTAAAAATCTACAGAATACTGCTCCATTAAAACTGATAGTAATACAAAATGAATTCCTATCTGCGTTATCTCAGAGATGGAAAGAAGCATTAGTTGAATTGCCATTATCAGAAAGTATCAGATCAAACCATTTTTTCCACAATTAGGTCTTAGCATCTTATGAGGTGTACTATGCCCTCATAGAAATTTATATTATCACAATATTCTGTGATCCTATCCACAGTGTAATTGATCGAACCTCCCTCTGTAGCATAAAAGTGCTTTGAGCTTACCTTAAATGTAGTTCAAGTTGTGTATAAAGAAATTTAAGTAGGCATCTCCTAGCTATAATTTCTGCATGGCAATCATTCAAAGCAAGACCACGGTCACTCATATATTCTCCATTAATACATTTTGTTCCTGTGGAAACACTTATAACCTGAGCGTCTTTCACATCAGTACCTGTAAAATCAATTTCAGGAGAAAAGATTTACAGAAAGTTTTTTTCCCCCTCCAGCCATCTTAAACAGGTAGCCTAATGGACACTATCTAATAAAAATAATTTAATAATTAATTATTTAAATAATTAAGTTAATTTTAAACTCGAAACAATTCTGAACTCATAGATATCACAGATATCTGCAGATGAATGCACAGATATTTCTATATGGATTGCCTTTCCAATTTTGGAATCATATTAAATTGAGCAAATTATTAATTTGCATAGTCTGGATTTTATACATTATATTGTCAAACCATATAGCTATGTGCATTTCTGGGATGGACTGAAAATATCCATACAATTAAGTCATTACTAGACTCAGATTACATGCAACACTGATCAAGCTAATGATTTAAACTATACATAACAGATATAGTGGGGCTAGGTGAAAGTTTGTGCATTTCAGAGAAAAAAATATTTAGCTTCCAAACTCGCAATCTCACTCTTTGTTCCATCTGAGTTCTAACAATTAAACTATGCATTGAATTTTTTATGCAATTCAGGATAGTAGATTTGATTGTCTATGAGCAACAATTTAACTGGGAGTATTTTTATCACCATTTTATTTACATATTTTAATCAATGTTATTAAAAATAAATATATGTGTTCATTATAATTGTTAATTAACTGAAATATATATGGGCAACTTTCCAGGAGTCAGAGAATTTAAGAGCATTACTGATTCCTTTTCTCTGCCTTGTTCAATTTTTTCTCTCTCACAATATATAATTTATTTCACTAGTACTTTTAGTACTGAATATATCATGGATAAAATATGCATGATTATAACATATTAACAAGTGTCAATGATTCATTTAAGCTATACTGTAATGATTTAAATGATTCATTTAAACTGCCAAAGATTCATTTAAGCTATACTGTATATTTAATAGTAATGCTGTTGTTAAATTTTTATTATGTTAAATTTGGGATAATATAATATTTGATTATTATAAATAGCTACTTCATTTATATGATTAAGCAAAAGATAAAAAGGGCTTTAAAAATAAAAATTAAAAGAATGATTTGCATACATATGTACACATGGCCAATAATGGTTAATATTAAAATATAACATTCCAATTAAATATGAATTACTAATTATAATTTTTGGCATGAAGAAATTTCACATTATTAAATATGGGAAAGAAAGGGCAAATATCTATTTACCTTGATCACTTTATTTTGTACACAAACAAGGGGATAAAGTACCCAGTTGTATGGCAGGTTGGTCTTGTTTTGTTTTTACCTGTTGTCATGACAATACCGGCGAGCACTTTTCTACGTGCATGAGGTGATGTAAAGTTATCTGTCAAATCGCTGAATTTCTCTACGACCAAGCGTGCAACAGCATCAGCTAAAACCTGCAAAAATCATATTGGTATGTTGGACAGTTCAGAAATACAAATCTATTTCTTACTTAAAAATGAACATTAAAAACCTGCCCTTACAATGTTACAATCAATTTATCCATTTGCATTGCGTTATCATACTATGTTCTATGGCATCCCTTAGAATGGAACAGATAATCAGAAACTGGAAGGATGACTCAGATATACTGTAAAATTAAAAAGAATTAAAAAAAAGAATGACTACGGATTACATATATATTTGGCTAGAAAATCATAAAAGTATAAAAACTGACTTAGAGGAAAATTCTGCTTCAGTGAGGACAGTCTTATATCATACAATTGAAGTCATTCATTATTATTTTTATCAAAACCACAAAAAGTTTGTAAAGTATTTCAAATATCTTAAGAATAAAAGATTCTGTTACAAGTATCAAATGAAGAGTTTTAAAATTATCACAATAAACTATTGACTGGAGGGGATAACTATGAAATACACATTGAATATAAACAATAAATGCTGAACATGGAAGGAAATAAAATAACATGAAAAATGACAGTTATTTGGTTAGTTACTAGCCAGATCTTTCTGTTGCTGAACAAATCCAGAATTGGCCTGTTCAAACATAACACTATTTAAATAGGAGGTCAAACAATAAGGAAAGAGAGCTTCTAAATTATTTTACCAACTGCTGCCTAATAACTCCCAGAATATAGATAAGAAATATTACAAATTCTCGCTCGGAGGGCGGAGCTGGAGTCGCGACGATATGGCATGCGATCTTGAAGATTCAAGATCGCCGCCGATATCTTTGCTCCTGGACGGTCCAAACGGATCTAAACCGTCCCGAAGAGATGGTGAATGTAAAGAGCGCATCCTGTCAATCCCAGGGATACCACAAAGTCCCTGGTAGATCCAGGAGAAGCTCTTTTTGCCAGCGGCAAAGAGGCAGCCATTAAAGCTGCTGAAGTTGGGACAGCTCTGAAACGGAAGAGAATGGAAAGAGAAAGTGTGCTGGTTTGGTGAGAGTTTTCCTTTATTTTAAGACTTGAAAGAACACCCTAAGGAAAAGAAAGAATTTGTAAAATCTAAGACAAAAGTGATTAAGCGGCGATTTTAAACAGGAAGTCAAAATTAATATTTCTTTTTTTATTGCTGGACTTTTAACGTACGATTTTTTTACTTTGAAACTGGACTGGTTTTCTTTTTTACCTTACTTTTTCTTTTTTGTCTTTTTTCATTTTTTGTCTTTATAATATTTTAGGCTAGAGATTCCCTTTCAGCTTTTTTTTTTTCTTTTAAGTCTTTTCTTCATTTTTAATTAATTTTTTTATTACATTTTGTTTGGAAAAGGAGGGGGAAAGTGAAAGTAGAGGAAAATTTGTAACACTGCCAACTAGAGGCTTAGAAATATTGTTTCCTTTCCTTCGACCAGACAAAGCTGAGAAAGAACTGAGGTTTCTTTTCAAGGACTTTGAGCCTGTTTGATAAGATAGAGGGAAGAGCACAGAGTGTTATTGCAGGTGCTTCTCTGGGTTTCTATCAGTGGCTGGAGTCTGGTGTTGAAACTTATAGAAAGAAGACGATAAGACTCTAGAGAAGAGAGTTATAAAATTGTTTGGAATTTAACAAAAAGCCTTGGATAATTAAATAGGTGCAGTGTGTTCCTTCTCTCTCTCTTTTTTTTTACGTTGGGCTATTCTCTACTTTAACAAACCCCCTCCTTATTAGTCTACTATTTTTGATAGTTATTTGGACCTTTGGCCTTTTGTAATTTATTTTTTTTTTTTGCTTTTGGAGTCTATTTTTTATTTTTGCATCTTATTTTAAAGGGAAAACCTTAGTATTAATTTTTTATTTTTATTTTTAAGGGAGTAATCTTTTTTCCCTTTTTTTCTCTCCCTTCCCATCTCTTTATTCACCTCCTATATTGGTATTTTTTGTGGCTCTTTTTTTTTTTCCTTTTTATACTCGAGACTTTTTAATTGGATTAAGGTGTTGAAGAACCTGAAGAACTTTATTTCTTTTTTTTTTTTTTTTTTGCCACCCACAATACTTAACAATTTTTCCTTTTTCTGTTTATGGGTTTTTCTTCTTTTTTTGGGGGGGGGTGTTCCTGCTATTTAACCAATTGATTGGATTAAGGTGTACAAGAACCTGAAAAAACTTTTCTTTTATTCTGCTTTCTTTTTACTTCACTATTTTTACTTTTATTACAACTGGTCATTACATGAGCGGATTAAGGTCTAGAAGAACCTGAAGATTTTGAATTGTTTGAAATGAGTAGGAAACTAACAGCAGCTGGTTCTTCAATTCCTATTTCTTCCTCTTCACCATCTGGAGGAAAATGCTCAATACAGACGATGTTACAACAAGAAAAAGAACAGGAAAAGGTGACGCTGCAGAAGATAATGCAAGGAATTCAGAACATACAAACAAGAACAGAGAATATTGAAAAGAGAACAGAGAAAACTGATGAAAAGGTGCAGAATATTCAACAAATGATGATGAAGTATGATGAGAGATTGCAAAAAATTGAAGAAGATAAACAAAGAGATAAGAAGATTGGAGATATTGATGGCAGATTAACTGTGGTTGAACAAGATAAAAGTGGGATGCTGGGATGGGAGATGGACAGATCAGAATTTTATCTTAGATTCCAAAACATAGAGGAAGAAAAGGGACAAAACTTGGCAGAGATAATGATAGAAATCTTGGCTGAAGCTCTGGAAATAACTAAAGAGAAGATGATGGATGGAATAGATGAGGTTTTTCGAGATTTCACAAGGTATGCAATGAGAAATAGTTTACCAAGAGAAGTTCAACATTAGA
The DNA here is from genome assembly GCF_049901735.1 of Notechis scutatus. Classification (NCBI taxonomy): domain Eukaryota; kingdom Metazoa; phylum Chordata; class Lepidosauria; order Squamata; family Elapidae; genus Notechis; species Notechis scutatus. The sequence goes on from NC_142009.1 coordinate 161,045,647, forward strand.
TTTACAAAGAAAGCTATTAAAACGCAAATATTGCAGGTGGCAAGAGAGAAAACATTGAAATATAAAATAAGGAGATTGTGGTTCTGAAACAAGTACCCAGAAGAGCGAGAGAGATGAGAAGAGAGTATCGATTCTTGACTAAAATACTGCTCAAAAAAGATAGTTGATACCAGAAGGTTTAATGTCTACATGGCAGGAACAGAGACACAGAATTGACTCAATTGAGAAAGCAGAATTATTTTATACAGAATACTTTGGAGGGAAAGAGGAGGAGACAGAAAAAGAAATGTCATTAATTGAATTCCAAGAGGACTGTCAAGCAGCGATTGAAAAAGAAGAAGGTGCAGTAGGCAGAAAGGTGGAAGCTAGAGAACAACGAGAACCAAGATCAACTAGAGATGCAAAACCTACTTATAAAGTATAATCATGGAAAAGAAAAAAATGATTACAATTAATATAAATGGACTTAATTCAGCTGTTAAAAGAAGGAAAACTTTCCATAAATTAAAGAAATTAAAATTTGATATAATCTGCCTACAAGAAGTACATATTAAAAAGCAATATGAACAACTGTTGATACAGCCAAAGCTAGGGAAAATATTTACTTCTTTGACACAATGCAAGAAAAGAGAAGTGGTCTTATACATCAAAGATACTATTCCAGCAAAATTGATCCATACGGATGATGATGGAACACTCTTAATGGTGGAAATAATGGACAACAATATGAAAACACTCCTGATAGCAATCTATGCGCCAAATGAAAATCAAGAAGAAATTTATGGAAAATTACACATGAAAATAATTGAACTGGACTATGTTAATATGTGTATGACTTCAATGGAATAGTAGACAATAAATTGGACTATACAACACAGAAAACAACAAAGCAAAGCAGAAAGACTCTCCCTAGATCCTTTTTTTAAAATGATAGATGAAATAAATTTAAAAGATGCATTTATTTCTTTAGGCCCCATAATATTTGAAGGAGCACTTCCTGTATATACATACTTCCCCATTGGTGACTCTACTCAATGTGTCTTTACATAGATAGGAACTTGGGAGCAACTTTCTGATATATACCTTTTCCACCTCAACCTTTACAGTGTGTCTCCCAAAGGCGTGCTGTCTACCACACTCTTATTATTTTTTTCTATCAGTTAGAAAATTCTTTCAGAACTTTGGTTTTCCTTTGCCATTATGCTTAAGGTTTTACATATTTCTGATATTTTATTTTTATTATTTTTAATTCTAATGCTTTAATATCACTGTTTATACTTTATTTATTTAGGCTAAATTGTATCTCATTCTTAGACATTCAATAAACAAGTAACACATTTTACAAACAAATTAAATTAAATCTATGAGCAAAAATCTATGAGGAAAACTGCACTGAAGTAGAATATAGACATTTGTTCCCTGCCTCAAAAGTCTCATGAAGGTTTAGCAAAACAAAAAGACAGTGGTGATATCTCCAATGGTTCAGAAAGCGCTTGGTTCAGCATTCCAGGATTGTTGGCCTTACCTCTACAATCAGCGGTGGCCATGTAGTACTAAGCTCAGAGTTATTACAGAAACAATGAGAACAACTATTGTTTGTAAAATTATACAGAGGACTGCCATTTATAGCAATATTGGACTATAACACCCAAGGGATTCGAATGTCCCAAAAATCTAATATGTCTAGGAACAGAGACAGGGCAGTTTTACCTCCTAAATAGACAATGAACATTTGACCTGGTGATAGTACAAGCAGTGTCCTTCATTATTACCATGTGCAGTCAGGGAAACAATTGTTTGAGAGCTATTCTTTATTTATAGAAATAGCAGACATTCACATCTATGAGGAAAAAAGATGCAGTAGGTGACTGAATACCAGTATTGGTAGCAGCATACAAAGTGAAATGCTTTTAAGGAAGCAACTACTACCACTTAGATGAGTCATCTCCAGTCTTGCCTATCCACAAGCAGTTACATGCTTTACCAATTGATTTTGGCAAGGCATTATTAGGTTATACAAATTACCATGGCTTTCTGGCAAACAACATTGGTATGATGTTTGCTCGTAATGACAAAACAGTGTTATAATAGCAGTCTCACCCTATCTTAAACATGTTTCACTTTACACAAAAATAGAATTGATCAAATCATACCTAAGGCTCAGGATTACTATGCCTATTTTCTTAGCAATATAAAATATTCTCAGGAATAAAAAAATATAACTTTTCCTCAGCAATAAACACAATATATAATTAAGAGACCTGGAAGAAATATATTAGTAGTATACAGGAATGTTATGGCTTTCTGGATATGTTTAATTGGAATTATAATAAAAGCAATCCTAGGACTGTAAACATTTGTATCTTTCTTCTCACCTGTGGCAAGTGTAACTGGAGGCCCTCGCTAGGAATAGGTTGGTGAGATGGTGTTTGGTCCAGCTGCAAATTAAACAAAGATGCGAGAGCTGACTGAGCTGCCCGAGCCTTTGCCAGTTTTTTGTTCCGTCCAGATCCTTCAAACGTTTGGCCATCCACTGACACAGCCATTACAAAATTCTTGGCGTGACTCTCTCCACTTTCTGAAATAAATTCATACTTTAACCCTGGTCGAAGTTCATTTAGTATCATCACTGGATTCTTCCCACTGGTTGATGCGTATGGTGATGGGGTAGGGAGAGATGACTGGATAAAACTACTGGTCACAACGGATGAGAGGCTGAAATCTGCACTAGAGGTAAAGGAACCATCTCCATTGGATTCCAAGTAAAAGGAATGGTCAGACTGAACTGGATTTTCAAACCCATTGAAGAGGGTGTCTGAGAAATCGGCCTGGTCAGAAGTAAAGTCTGTGTTTATTGAAAGAGTTCTACCCATTGCTAGATGAGCTTCTGAGGCGTTAGGAAATTGAACAAAGGACCTCAGAGCTTTCTCAGCTGCATGGAGTTTCGCTTTCTTTTTGGTGGGGCCAGACCCTTCAAAGAGCTGCCCATTAACTTCTACCGCCATCACAAAAATTGGAGCATGAACTGGTCCGGTTTGGGAGATGAGCTTGTACTGTAAGCCAGGCTTGATTTCATTCAGCTGCATCAGGGCATTCTTGGGCAGCACTGGACCTGGAGTTTTCTTTTTCTTCTTTGGGCGGAACTTGGAATGGCCATTACTTCCCTCGTCCAACAGCCGCTTCCTGCTGCTAGTGCCTCCACCATTAGGGAGCTGATTCCCCTCCCCAGCACCTTGCAGAGTCCCATCTTTAGGTGGAATGTTGTCCATGTTGCGGTTCTCTTTAATATCAGTGCTGCCTGAACCTGTGGTGCCCAGAAAGAGTAACTTACAATGCCTTCGTTGCAGGACCTTGTAAATGTAAAATTTAGAGATTCCTTTATCTACCTTTGCAACTGGTTAAGTGATGTGTGCTCAAATATTATTATTATTATTCATACACAAATTATTTAAACATTTTTGTGCTGACAAATAATTTTCATTCTACAAGCAGAGAAGCTATTAAAATATCAACAATCAAGATGAATATATTACCCAGAATTTTATATTTGTTTCAGACAATTCCAATTAGGCTTGGAAAAGATTACTTTGAAGATTTAAATAAAATTGTGTTGAAATATATATGGCAGGGTAAGAAAGCGAGAATAAAACTAAACTCTTGCAAGAAGCTAGAATAAGAGGAGGATTTGGTTTGCCTAATTGGGAGTTGTACTACCAATCTACAAATCTGACGTGGGTTAAGGAATGGATAACACTAAGAAATACTAGATTGTTGACATTAGAAGGACATGATCTGTTGTTGTGGTGGCATGCCTTCCTATGGTACAAAGGAACTAAAACACAGGGGTACTTTAGAAGACATTATTTACGGGAGGCTCTGTGGTTAAATTGGGAGAAGACTAAAAGGCAATGTTATTTGAAAATTCCAGACTGGCTATCGACTATTGAAGCATTTTCTTATCCTATAATATATAAAAAGGAACAAACAGTTAGATATAGCGAAATATTGAATGAGAAGGGTGAACTTAAATCTACGGAAAAACTAGAGCAACAAGGTATAAACAGAAATTGGTTTTCATATGCGCAAATACATTCTAGATATGATAAAGATTTTAAAACAGAAGGTTTCTATGATAAATTGACTGATTTAGATAAAATCTTGACAGGTACTGATGAAAAGGTGATTAAAAATTGTATGGATATTTATTAGAAATTAAGCTATAAGAAGAACAAGTCAAAGAAACAATGATTGCTTGGGGGAAAAATTTTGGATATGGGATTGATTTAGAGAAATGGCAAAAATTGTGGTCTCAAAATTATAAAATAACAATGTCAACAGCATATAAAGAAAATTTGTATAAGATGTGTTACAGGTGGCATCTACCCCTAACAAGAACAGCAAGAATGTTCAAGAACAAATCTGAAAAATGTTGGAAATGTCATCAGATACCTGGCTCATATTACCATATGTGGTGGATGTGCGCGGATGCTAAAAGATTTTGGACTAAAATCCACACATGGTTGGAAAAAATGACAAAAAAACATACAGACTTGAAACCAGAGATATTTTTATTGGGAATTTTATCCGAAATATACAGTAAGGAATTGAAATATTTGATTGTAAATGTATTAACAGCGGCTAGGATTGTATTTGCTAAAAATTGGAAAAATGAGAAAATACCAACGCAGGAGGAAGTTATTAAGAAAATAATGGAATGTGCTGAAATGAGTAGATTGACATTTGAAAACAGAGAACAAGAAGATAAACAATTTTATAAGATTTGGGATTTATTTTATCAATGGTTAGACAATAAAACATGGTAATGAAATATGTAGCTTTTTAGAATATAAAGAATATATAAAGATGTATTATTTTAATCATAATCATAATATAATTATGGGATAGATTTGGGATGATAATATGTCAGAAAATAAATCAATTAAAATATGGATTATCTTGCAAAACATGAATGAATAATAGTATAGTCAAATGATTGATTAATAATGATATCAATGTATTTAGGAATATTTGACAGATAATATGAGAACATATACAAGTAATTGTAAGTGATGACTATGAAGTAGATGCGCAAAACAATTTGTAAACCAACCGACACACTCTATGTACATATGTGGAAGATGGCTTGATGTTTTTATGTTGTGTTTGTCTATGTTTGTCAAAAAAAAAAAACTTTTTCAAAACAAATTCTCCATTTTTTAACCATTCAAATAATCTCCCCTTTTAAAACAACACAATATTATTAATTGTCAAAAGGAAAAACATTGGTAATTTACTGCTGAATTTGTTAAAACAAATACCATGTTTCTCACAAAATAAGGCTGGGCCTTTTTTTTTTTTTTTTTTTGAGCCCCGAAAAAATGGCTAGGATGTCTTTTTGGGGTGAATTAATTTCTCCCCCTCCCCCACACACCAGCGTCGTCTCAAACAACAGCATCTGAGTCGCTCCCGCTTTCCCCCCGTCCCCGTAACAACAGGGAAAAATGCACCTAAGGGGGAAGGGCAGAGTCAGTCCGGGCAAGGCTTTTCAAGATTAGAAAGACTTGCAGACAGGGAGAAGCAGGAGAGACAGAGCTCAGGCAAAGAGCAAGGACCGCCCTCTCCTGATCCTAGAGTATGGGGAGAAGAGAGAAGGCAAGACCAAAGCAGATTGAGCCAACTACGAGGGTGGAGAGTGCTTCGCCCCCCTTCACAAGGCATACCAGGGGACTGAGATGTAAGGTGGTGCTGGTGGGAGGGGCATTTGTCAGGAACAAGTGTTGAATCTGTGGAGCCTTGTGTGCACTTGCCGACGCCTGGAGATTACTGTGCTCTGTCTTGTGAAGCTTGCCTGATTTGCCTGGCTTACTGGACTTCTAGCCCTGGCTACTGTTTGGCTAACCTGGCTTACTGGACTACTCACAGCCGGAGGCTGCTGAAGGTGCGTGTGAGAGCTTCGCTCCAGGACTTTCAGTAAATGTGGGGACGTTTGGGGGCAAAGTTGGAGCAATAAAGGGGAGTTAGACCTCTTCTCTGGCTATATATATTAATGTAGACAGTAATCTGTGATTTTAAAAAAATGCTTTCTATGTTATTATTCTTTTGTTAAATCAAGGCCTTAATTATAACCCAGTAATTCATTGCCTTTTTAAAAAAATAGACACCACATTTTTAATTCAACATAGCAAAATGCTGCAAGGAATTCAGTGAAAAGTAATATTCTGTTTTGCTGGAGAAAAATATTCTAAAGACAGAAGTTTTTAAATGCCTGCTATACATGCAAACTATTGTGGAATCATAACTGTCTTTCAAAATTTGATCTCCTGGATAACATATTTAAATTTGTTTAAACCTAGCAATTAAAAACATGCACACACCACTTCACCTAGTTGACAAAGCTGATGGAATGGCTATTAAATTTTCATTTATAACATCCTCCAACAAAAGCTTGATAGGTTACTCCTTTCGGTGCTCAAAAGAACAGAAAATTAGAAGAAGTTGGATAGAAAGAGATTGGTAAAACATACAAGTTAAAAAGCAAGAAATAATACTTTTACAATAAAGACAAATAAAATAAAAGCTACAATAGTTTTGCATTTCTAAGAACTATTTTCTTTGTAAATGTTTCACCATATCCTATTTCCTGTATTTTATCTCAAGAGACAATTTGATAGAAGATAGTATTCAGATAAAACACATTTAGAGCATTATATTTATATGATGTAATTTGAAGGCTGTACATGTTTAGAACATTTTTATCCCATTAAAAATTATAATCAAATAGTTTTGAAAGTTTCAGATTGTTTCAAGCTGGACCTTTGAATATGTGAGTTTGATTATCGCTGGACCAAAGGAACGTTTTTACCTTCAACCTTTTGAGTTGTTTCCAAGTCTATTAGAAAATATTTTTGAATTTGCTTTGTATTAAGTTGAATAATAAATATGTATGCCCATAGACTCTTTAAAATAAATGAGAGATTAATTATTTTTTCAGCATTTCTATAACAGCCAGTATTTAAGTTCATTTTCATTTAATACAGAGCAGGAATCCAGGAATAGCTCGGCAAAATGAGGCCAAGTCATTCAGCAAGATCCATCATGGTATAGCCCACCCATTCTGAATGTGTAGAGTGAGGCTGCATGCACTTTCAAAGGGGAGGGAACTTTTCAGCTCAATATAGCACAATGCCTAGACAAGGAAGGATTTGATATGTCCTTCCACTTCAGTAGATTCTAACTACACATGTAAATACCTAAATATATATTTTGCATGAATAATCAGAAGCAAATACACTGATTTCAGTGCAAATTGTTCCCATCTATAAAAGCATAGATCACAGGGAGACCCAGTCAGTTAGTCATTATGAACTATTTTTGCAATCTGATTCTATAAACACAATGATAACATCACAGATTTCTGAGGTTTTCCTGTTTAGAAAATCATTCTTATTTATGAACAAATGCTTTCCTAAAAAATGTAAATATTGCAATAATAAATCTGGATTTTTTTTATTGTACTGCTCCTCCTTTTATCTCTTATGTATTGGAATTGATAAATTAATATTCTTTCCCAAAGAAATGTTTTTGAGAATTCATGTTTCAAATCCTGCTCAATACTAAAAGCTTTAGGTCTTTCAATACTTTTTTTTAAAATTTCAGCACATTTGCATTTTTCCAATATTGTCAGTACAGATTTGATACATTTAAAATATTTATTTTCCCATCAATCACTGTTTGGGCCTTAAATAATTATTAATAATATCAATAAATCAATTACCAATATTTTGCTCTGAATTATTTTACACTCCAGGAAACTGCCCCTTATCCTTAAACGCTGTCACTATATCTTACTGCATATAACAAACATTAATTCATATTGCTGTAAGTCATAGTAAACATTAGAATATAATTAGAAAATATAACTAAATAAGAATCTACTCTGCTGGTATAATTATTTTTACCAAAGTGGACAATAGTAACAACATCATTATAGAAGTTAATTGTAAAAACAGCAATAGGTTTTTGTAAATTGTCATTGTAAAATAGCAATAGCTATTTTAAAGGTTTAAAAAAAGGAAATTGTGTTGAAATACAAACCTTATTTAGCCTCCAAAAGTCTTTTTTTGCTTTCCAGTATTTTAAGACTTATTTGCAACCCCCTTCTCTCAATATTGAATGAGACATTTTCATACAGGGAATTTTAACAGATAAGTTTAAACCCACAAATATAGTTTACCATTTTTCTCTAACATAGAAAGATCTAATGATATATAATCGAACAAAAGAAATTCAGTGTCAATACTTAAACCAAGACATATATACACACATACAAAAAATGGAAAACCTAGTGGTATCATGAACCAATTGAAAATATATATGATTCTGGTAATACGATCTCTGTCTTTATAAATCTTGTGATTTTGCAACTTTTGTCAAGTGAAAGTCATATTTACAGAACAATAGCAATCAGTTAAAATATAGTATTTAACACTATAATCTAAAAGAAATATATTTAATATTTATTTTGGCATGTCAAAAATAAAATACAAAACTCATGACACAAACACAGTACGCAGAAAATTCACTTTTTAAAATAAAAATGAAAATATACATTAAATTTTGCATGCAATGGACAGGATGTTGGAGAGCTATTTAGGTAGCTTCTATTTTTTATGATATAATGTAAAACTGAAAGTTCCTTTTATATGACATGCACCACCCAACCTAAGGGCATGGAACTAGTAGGATCATTCTGTTCACTCCCATTCAGCCCACATATAGTCTAAAAGTTTCTTTTTTGTGGGCCTCAGAGCTTGGGAGAATCTGCTCCTTACTGAGGCAGGAAATAAAATCTAGAGCCTCAGATATTTTTTCTAGAAGCAGAAAAGAGTCTGTTTCTGATTCTGGAAGGCAAAGCTCACCTAACCTAGAATATACATATGCATAAAAGGGGTAGGGTTTAGATCCGAAGACCAAGTTCATCTCTTTGCAGATTTTGACCCCACATCTGGTTGTTGTTGGCTTACTGCAAGCTACCTAGATCTCTGTAATAAAAATTAGTAGGTGAGACAGGATGCCCTTTGTAACAACGATTCCAAATAAGTGATGTTGAAATTTAAAATATATTGAAGAATCTTCTTGTAAGAATTTTTCTCAAAAAGTTTTATTTTTTTCTCAGATGTACACGGATTAAATATGGAAACAGGGATACCACAGCTGCAGTTATTTCACATCTCTGCAGAAAGGAAAATGCTAGCTAAATCCCTGAACAAAAGACTACTGTAATCATAATTTCTACAACAAGCTATGTGAAATCTTTAGATAAAAATGACTGAAACGGTTTTTAAAAATCATAAGACTATGGTAACCATATGATGATGATTATATAAATAAAATATAATCATGATTATCATAATTATTGTATGATAATCAGATGACTTTGAATGTAATAGATTAACAAAAATGTTGCTAGTTTCACAGAAATAAATCTGATCTACAACTTTTCATATTCATATTATGTTTGTCTAGAAAGGGTAAAACTGGTTTTAAAAACTAGAAGAAACAGAAAACCTGGTACAGCAAAGTTTAAATAAATAAATATATTATGCATATAATTTGATCACGAGTAAGAGCATAACTGAATGCATGCCTACTTATTAGCTCAAAGAGTTCAATATGAAATATCCTTTAATAGTTAATAGAGTTCCTCCTTGAGGGAGATGGGAGATCTAGAAATAGGTAAAGGTATAAGTTTCCATTATCCAGTTGTATCCAACTCTAGGGTGTGGTGCTCATCTTTATTTCTTATGTCGAGGGAGTCAGCATTGCCCAAAGACATTTTCTGTGGTCATGTGGCCAGCATGGCTATACGCCAAAGGCACATGGAATACTGTCATCTTCCCATCGAAGTGATACCTATTAATCTACTTGTATTTGCATGCTTTCAAACTGCTTGCAAGAGCTGGGGAAGGAACAGGAGTTCACCCCATTCTATGGCATTCGGGTCTCGAACCCAGGCTGTCAGCTTTCCAGCTGACAAGTTCAGCATCTTTAACCGTTGAGTCATCATGCTCCTGGTCTAGAAAAATGAAATATAACTAACTAAATAAATAAATACTGGTAAGCTAACGAAGTTAACCAAATTCAAGAGAAAATTCAACTGACAATTGTCAGTTAGTATGTATTCTATAAATTCATTCAAACCAAAGCAACTAAATCTTTAGTGAAGTAAATAGATCACATATTCAATGGTACTAATGTACACTTCAGAGACTGCCCCTTATGTTTAAATGCTGACACTGTATCTTACTTCATACAACAAAAAATTGGAAAAATCCTTCTCATTTCATTAAAAATCTGAAAGTAAGTTTTCTCTCTATGAAAGGAGATTTCACAGAAATACCCTGCAGAAGCTATACTGAGTAGACCTTACTCATATTTTCTTCATCATCTATGTTCATCATGAAATAGTTGTTCAGGCTTCTACACTGGTGCAGATGGCTTTTTCCTGAAAGATAAAACAAAATAATTTTAGCATGCTTTAGTAAATAATATTTGGTATTATTAGCATGAATATTTAAATATTTATTACAATATATATTATATAGCACTGTGTTTCATATAAATGTTTACATTCATAGAAATTGCATTCTAATACTTACTGATAATTGGAATTATCCCAGATGTGTATGTTTTTTAATTTAAAATCCAGGTCTGTTTTTAAGTAACTTTAAACAAGGTATTCTTTTATTTTACTTTATACTATTGACTTATTTAAAAACCCAATTGGTTAAGTGTCTAGATTTCCCCTTTAAATCCTTACAGTAAGTCTTTGACAAGGATAAAAGTGAATCAAGATCATTCTGCCTGACTGAACATACCTCAATCACCTTCTATCCTTGCCTTCAGAAGTTGTGGGAGCTTTGGGACTTCCGGTTTGAGCTTCTTCGGCGACAGACCAAAACCTCGTCTCTGCGAGGCTTCAATCCGTGCTCGCCGCTGGAGCGCCCCGAGCCGGCTGGTTTCAGGGCTAAGCCACCCCATAGAGGTGGTGAAGAAGGGGGAGACTGCCTGCAGGGTTGAGGAGAGCCGCATCTCTCCTCCCCAGCTGGCCATTACTCCCTTTCCCGAAGGCGGTTGTAGCGGTGGTCAGAAATGGCCACCACAAAGAAGAACTCGACCGGAAAAGAATATGCAGGAGGAAGATAAGAAGAGAAAGTTTTGGTTGACCGGGTCAAACAGCAAAAGCAACAAATAAGGTACCCTGGAATTGAAACTATTAAAAAAAAACAATAACATTGTTCCCTAAGAAGATTTTTAAGCTGCGAAGGAGAGAGAAAAGGGAAAAGATTTGGTGTTTTTTTTTCTCCTTTTCCTATACTGACAGCTAAGAGACTTAAGCAAGAAATTGGGGGAAAAATCCACTTTGACATTAATAGGCATTTAATGCTGAAAATAAAAAGTCAAAGGGATAATAAAGATTTCTGGATAATCAAAAGCTTTTGAAAACAGGAAAGGAGAGAAAAAGAATAAAAGGGCAGGATCTGGAAGGGAGGAGACTGCCTGGAATTAAAAAGCACTTACAGCAAAATCTCAACAAGACTTCCAAAAGATACATTTTAAATGAAATATCGCAACAAAAACCCCAGGAAGAGAAAGTGGAAAAAGAAATAAGAAGAAATAACTTGGGACTATTTGGATTACTTGATGATTTCTGGATGTTTGATTATTGTATTTGAATGACTAAAATCAATTGGGTGGTTGTTTAAAACTGTTTAAAATGGCTCCACTTTTAGAAGAACTCAAAATGGAACTTAAAAAGTACAAAGAAGATGCACAAGAAGGGAGGGGTGCTTTTGGCTTCGTATTTCAGTTTTTAGAAATGGAGATTTGGAATTATGAGAAACAACAAGAAATACCTGCAGAACAAGAAGATTGCGACAAAGAAGAAGCCATCTTTAATGAATAAGTAATCTTAGGTGGGGGGAAAAAGGAAAGGGGGGAAAGAGAATGGAAAGTTTAAGATTGGGAAAAACAACTCCAAAAAAAATAGAGTGAAAAATATGTATAAAATCAGAAAGCAACAGAAGAGGGAAATGCAGAAGAGAGAATTAGAAGTCGAGAGACAAGGGGGTAAAAAGGGGAGGGAGAAGATGAAAGGGAAGAAAGAAAGGAAAAGAAATTATAAAGGACAGAAACAAAATATAGAGAAACAGGGCCTATTTAGAGATAATGAGTGAAAATTTCATGGAAAAAGGGATTCTGCAAAGGTACATAGGATAGTATTGTTATATTAGAAACAGAAATAATTTTAGAAAATATGAAACAATGTATGATTAAAATGTTTGATAAAATAGCTATCGTAATTCAGTGGGATGCTTGTCAATAAATAAATGTAACAAAATGAATATTTAATGATTTACAAAACATATGTGAAGAGAAATAAGAGAAAAATTAATTATGGAGATTATATGTGTCTTTAAGGAAGTATGATATTTAACTGAAAAGAAGTGTTAAGGATGTTAAGATTTTAATGATTATTAATGATAGAACTGAATTGGAATGGAATGGGGGTTTATAATTACATATATTTATAATCTTTTTTTTTAAGAATATAGTGTGTATTATAGAATGTACCAAGCAGAATTCGATTGGAAGTTATGTATTATGTATTATATTGAAGGTCATAACCTTAAGGTATATATTGAAGTTTAAATAAGAGTTGAATGGATGTAATTAAAAGATATAAAGGTGTCATCCTCCAATTAGTAACTACAGGAGAAAATTTGTTTAATGAGAAAAGTTAATATGAAATTAAAACAGAACAGACAAAAGTATAAATATAATGATTTGAATTGAGATGAGATAATCAAAATAAAATTGAGAAAATTAAAAGGGGAAAAACGATATAGAAAATGTAGAATAGTATAAGATGGAATAGAACACAAAAAGGAGCATGAAATTGAGTTTTGTGTCTGTATAAAGAAGTTCAACCCGGAACCATGCTATTTTCAAAAAAGATGTTTTACTTGTATTTTGTATGTGTGAAAACCCAAATAAAACATTATTTTAAAAAAAGAAGTTGTGGGAGCTTCATCACTGGTAGCTTTCAAGAAGAGACTGGACTGCCATCTGTCAGAAATGGTGTAGGTAGGGTCTCCTGCTTGGGCGGGGTGGAGGGTTGGACTAGATGACCTAAAAGATCCCTTCCAACTCTGTTAATCTGTTACTTATCTATTATTTATTTATCCTCTAATTACAAAGCAGATAATATGAACTCTCATGGGTTCCATACATTTCTTTCTCCTTATTTCATTAGCTCTTTCTTTATTCAGTCATAATTTAACTAAGCTTGAATCAACAGATCATGGTTAGTACTTGGATAGGGGAACTTTACCCAGGGAGACAGACAAGACTGGGTACTTGAAAAAAAAATATCCTAGTAGACAGAAATGACACTGATTCACTTAAACAGAATATTTTCATACATTTTTGATAAAAAGTGTTTGCATTTAATGTATTTACCAATGTAAAATATCAATACAATTAAATAAACATTTTAAAATTAGCACAAATAACAACACAGGCAGGATAAGGTCCAGAGTCTCCTTATCAATGAGGTGGGCGGCATATAAAATTAATAAATAAAAAATAAATTAAAATATTATACCCCTGTAGGAAGTACAACTTAGAATTCTGCCCTAAGTGAAACAGTTAATAGGTTAGAAGGGTTATCTTAAAAATATATTATTTAGATACAAAATGGTTTAGTCTTAAGTATGGAATCTTAAAAGTTGCTTAAAAGTAGCAGAGTTAAAATAATGCAGCAATAGTCAAAGTATTCCATCTACAGTTCTTGATGAGTTGTACTTTCCTGTAAGAACAGGTATACAGCTTACACATTGTCCTGGATTCACACTTCTTGCTAGAGTAACAGTAGCTTTGCAAGAACAGCCTTTGACCAGCTTTGGTGATTCACCAGTTGTGAAATTACTAGAACAAGGAAGCACTGAAAACCATGATTAGCAGTCTTGTCATGCCCTGGTTAGACAATAGCAATTTGCTCTCCCTCAGACTGTGCTTGAGTCCTCCATAGCTGATGGATAATGTAGCTGCCTATTTGTTGCCCATTGAAAAACAATTTAGCAACAATTATGTTGCTGTTGAGCTTCTGGATCCCAATCTAAGCGGTTGACCATTATCTATGTAACTCCACACCTCCAGTTTTTGTTATCTTCAGGACTACCTACTCTACACTAATTCTGCCCACCCAATATTTGTTAGACGGGAGGGGAAGGGGCTCAAAAATTAACTACTTGGAAGCAGCCCTCCCACTCTAGAAAAGCTTGCCGTCTCTCAAAAGATCATGGTGGCCTCCTTCTTTTAAGATTCAGGAAAGCAATAAAATTACATTGTTCCTCAAAACTTCTGGTAATACCAATTAGGTGGATAGTGGGAGAGTTTTGTGTAGTACTGGTTGCTTTTGATTAGTTTATTATTACTAGTTTTTATGATTGTTAAGTTATCTGGAGTCAAGAAAGTAAACAGCATATAAATAGTTAAAAAATAGTGAAAGAATAATGAAGCTATGCAAAACATGCATGATCCAATTGTATGTGAAATTATATGCAAGTTATGAAACAATAACAGACTATGAATTTGTCTGGGCATGGCTGCTATTCATAGGAGGCTGATAACTAAGATTGCTTTATACATGCTATTTTAATACTTAAATATGACAAAGAAAATCTAAAGTTTTATTTTGAGAAAGCAAGTCCACAAATGGACCTATGGGATTTAGAGAGACTGACCTCCAATTCACTCTCTTAAATGCAGATCAAATCACAAAATATGTTCTAATAGCAATTGCACTTACTTATATACTGCTCCATAGTGCTTTAGAACACTCTCTGGGTGTTTTACAATGTTAGCATATTGTCCCCAACAATTTGGGTCCTCACTTTACCAACCTCAGAAGGATGGAATGCTGTGTCAACCTTGAGCTGGACCTGATCAAACTCCTGGCTATGGGCAGAATTTGCCTGCAATACTGCATTCTAGCTGTTGTGCCACCAGAGCTCCTCGCATCCTGCAAGTGGTGATATGACCATAGCAGCCATACCTTTTTTAAAAAAAAATACTGTTTACATAAACATCAAAATGAAAAGAGAAGATGTTTGATTCATCTAATAGGATGTGATAAATCAGCTGCCCACAGATGAAAGAAGTAAAGATGAGGCCGTTCACTGTATTGCTACAACTTCACTTTACCTAACATCTTATTAATCTTTCATCACTTATGCTTTCCCTTTAGATCAGCACCCCTCAACCTTTTGGGCACCAGGGATAGTTCCGTGAGAAGTTTTTCCATGGACTGGAGGAGGCGTGGTTTTGTGTGCTGCCTGCATCCTGCGAATGGGTCCTAGCGTGTTTGCTCGGCCCGATTTCTGGCATACCACGGACTGGTGCTGGTTCATGGATGGGGGTTGTGGACTCCTGTGTTAGATAGTACCTTTTTTATCTGTCCATTCCCTTTCCAACATATTTCTTCAATTTAAAAAACAAACTTAGATTCATTCCCATTAATTATTCTTGTATGCTTTCAATTACAATTAATTTAATTTTAATTATTATTTCAATTAAAAAAAACTTTTGTTTTCTATCCAAATCATGGTGTGTTGTCTTCATTTGTCTTTTTTCTACATATTAGCTTACAAAACGTTTCAGGACCCACATTGTCCGAATACAAGAATTTAATTCATATGTTCTCCTCCTAAACTAGAGGCAGACCCACTGTGGTCAAACTGTTAGGCTAACTTTTATCCACATTCCATTATTTCTTTCTTACCTTGTGTCTCTTTTTCTGCCCTCATGATGTGTGGTATTGCTGTCCCTAGAATGAAAGGAGGCAGAGGCATTAGGGTCAGAGTTGTGACTGACTCTGCCTCTTGTGATTTCCCCCAAATTAAATGGGCATTGTTGGTAGTTAAGGTCATAAATAAGCTAAAGCAAGATCTCTGCTTTATTCAGAGATAGGTAAAAAGACCAGGGACAGCATGACTAGTGATCTTGTTACTACTAATACAGCTGTCAAGACTGTCATCTTTTCTTGGCAAGAAACCTCTAGAAGGAAAACTTCATGGCTCCACAAGACCCTGAGGTCTCTATTACTGTTGAAAGAGGAGGATGTTTTTGAAAGCTGCATCAGTCCCCAGAGAGGTAAGTTTATAATACTCCAACACAAGAAGGCAAAGAAGGAAGCAGAGTCACCTACAGTATATACCTTCCAGTTATCTGCTGATGTCCCCTTATTTTATCAGGAACAGGAAGCAACTCAAGTTCTGCCTATGCAATCTAACTTATTCTACCAAATAATGATCACAGAGGAGGAGGTAGAGCATTGTACAGTAATTCTAACAGTCTTAGGATGTGTCTGAAGAAACATTACCAGTCTGGTCTGAAATACAGAATATAGGATACCTTTATTGTCTTTGCATTCCACGAATACAATGAAATTTGAAAGCTACTCCAGCACAGTGCCCCAAACATCACAATCATACTACAGAGTATTTAAAAATTAAAATAATAATAATAATAGAACTAAATCACAAATGCACTGTTTGATTAAAGACAATTACTGTCTTGGAAAAGAAACTGTTTCTCAATCTATTAGTCCTCATTTTAAGACACCTATAATGCCTCCCTGATGGTAACAGTTCGAAATATGAATGTCCAGGATGAGAACGGTCTGTGGAGATTTTTAGTGTTCTAGAGGGGAGACTGGTCTTCGCAATCTCTTCTAAAGAAAAAAGAGAGCAAGTAATGCTACAAGTAATAGCAAAATATTGGGCTGCAAGGGCAAGATTTTAAAATAGGAAGGAGAAACCAAACAGCTTTCATAACCATCCACTATTCTGTCCTCTAAACCCTGAAAGAACAATCATATCCCATTCCAATTGGAAGAAAAAATGAAAAGAAATTTAGGAAAATAATAGGAATGCAAGGGTTTTTTTCTGAACTAAGACTTAAAACTAATTGCAAGGAATCTAACAGCAATAAAAAGGAGGGGTTAGCTTTATTACTAATCAGGTGGGAAAAAAGGAAGGAGTAAGTCTATTGCTAAGAGATAAGAGGGTAAGAGATCATGGGGAGATCACAATGCTCCATTCCTATTCTGCATCCATCTATTTCCCCAAAGGGAAGCTGAATTCAAATGGAATTTAAACAGAACATTTGTCACAATAAACTTGGAGATTCCATTTGTAGTAACTGATCCTCAAATACAGTAAGTACCAATTTGAAATTTCTATCCTCTGAGCATACAAAATGGTCTGGCTAAATTCTGAACCAGCAAATTTGACTATCTGAAATCTCCAAATTTATCTCATAGCTTAAAAATGGTAGACTCCCTTGGAAAGATCTAATTGTAACTGAACTATTAGTCCAATGTCAACTGGTAAATCTCAATTTTGCATACGTGGGAAGCATATTTCAAATATCAGCTGCCTGTTGTAAATTTATATCATAATTCTGATTTTTTTTTAAATGGTACTAAAAAAATATAACCTCTAAGCCCAATTAGTCTCATGAGCATCATAAACAACGTCTATTCTAGAAATCTCCATCCAAAACTGGTGGATTGGTTGATACATGGTGTTATCATAGGTTTGGAGCAAGCTGGCTTTCTTTATGGCACGCATGCCGGAAGTGGAATGCAGAGCCATCTCGGCCGGCACGCAAGCTGTCACCCCAGAGCAGGTCTACTGTACAGGCATACGCGCAGGCCGTCTGCCAGCTGATCGTTGGGTAGCTGCCGTGCATGGGGGGGGCAGGGAGACCACAGGAGACATGCACGCATGTGGAGAAATATGCGGTGTATGTGGGGGGGTCTCATGCACATGCGCAGAAATGCGCATGCATGGGGAGGTCATGCATGCATCTGCAGAAATGCACAGTGCGCATGGGGGTCGTGCATGCATACACAGAAATGTGTGGTGCGCATGGAGGGGTCACACACATGCAGAGATGCGTGGTGCGCATGGGAGGTCATGCGCGCATGCGCAGGGGGTGGGGGGGCACGTGCATTGCCTTATGGGTGCTGGCACGCGCACTTTTGGCATGTGAGGACAGAAAGGTTAGCCATCACTGCTTTAGAGAAATGAGATCAAGCCTAGACTTTCCAAGTATAGTCTTGGATGAAAAGTGACACATTTTCATCAACCCTCATGCTGCTTATTGATTATTTTTTTGTTGCTTTTCTTCAGTGTAACCAACTCATCCTTTTTATTTACAGTTAAGTATGAGAAACAGAATGCCGAGACAAATTTAAATGGAATTTTAAGCTACTATTCAATTTGGACAAAACTACAGCATAATGTTCTTTAAAGACATGTTAATCTTACAGTTTACTTAAAAGATTTGTTCCCATTATTTATTTAATTAATTTATCGAACTTATTTGCCACCCAGTTCAAAGCAAATCTGAGTGTCTTACAGCAAGATAAAACACACAAAATAAACAGATATTAGCATTTATAAAACATTCTTACTAACATTTAAAATCACTAACGCTTTACAAATTGGCATAAATGCCCCCTAGAAATTCACAGATGAACTCAACAACGATATTCCAAGCAATGTGAATTAACTTTTTGTTCTCTCTTTGATCATCTTGGTCAAAAAGCAGAAATGTCAAAAAGATTTGTTGATATCAACTTAACTTTACATTATTGTGGGAAACACTGTTACAAATATTTTAATGTTTATTTAATAATGATTCTGTCATCCTGAATACTGTGTCAGAATTCAAGAAATAGATTGGGAAACATAAGAGAGAGAAATGAAATATAATAACAATAATAATTGGCTCAAGAGCCAGAAGGATCTCAACAGACTTGAATACTGGGCCCTATCTAACAAAATGAAATTCAATGGTGAAAAAAGGAAGGTTTAACACTTAGGCAAGAAAAGCCAATTGCACAGGTATAGAATATGAGCCAAGAGTGTATTGCAGCCACCAAAAAAGCCAATGCAATCCAAGGCTGCATCAGCAGAGAGAGGGAATCAAGATCATGGTAAGTGTTAATACTGCTTTATAATGGTAAGACCATACTTGAAATATTGCATCCAGTTTTGGTCAGCATAAGTATAAAAAAAAATGTTGAGACTCTGGAAAGAGTGCAGAGAAGAGCAATAAAGATGATTAGGGAGCTGGAGGCTAATGCATATGAAGAACAGTTGCAGGAATTGGGTATGTCTAAACTAGTGACAAGAGGACCGGGGATGACATGATAACAGTGTTCCAATATTTCAGGTGCTGCTGCAAAGAATAGGGGGTCAACCTATTTCCCAAAGTAGCAGAAGGCAGGACAAGAAGCAATGGATGGAAATTAATTAAGGAGAGAACCAACCTGGAACTAAAGAGAAATTTCCTGAGAGTGAAATCAATTACCCAGTGAAACTGCTTGTTTCAGAAGTTGTAGGTGCTCCATCACTGGAGGTCTTTAGAAGAGATTGGACAGCCATTTGTCTAGAATGGTACAGGGACTCCCGCTTGTACAAGTAATTGAACTAGAAAATATCCAAGGTCCCTTCCAACTCTGTTATTGTGTTATGTTATTGATGTTATTATTCAAATAAAGAAAGCACACATTTCCAGCAATACTACAACTGTGGCCATCAAAAAGAATTGTGTAGAAAGGCATGCATGCAAATTAATACTTCTGGTGCTCAATATATTTTTCATTATGAAATACTATGATTTTAAAAGAGAGAGAGAGAGAGCTTTTAGTGTTGTTCAATCCAATATGTAACAGCATCAGCTATAGAATTTTTAGCATATAATAGAAGCATTGGTATGCTTCCATTGTTCCAAATGTGCCCCCATTACTTAACATTAACCAGTATAATCATAAGGCAATATTAATGTAATATTTCTAGAAAAAAAGTTCCAAATTAATCAAAGACAGAGCAAACAACAGAGGACTGGTTAAATGTGAAATCCTACTTCTTCCAACTAACTGCAACTAAACAAGGATGTTTCCAGCAGTATGAAAGGGAGAACTCTTAGTATTATAATTCAGCATACTTTGCCTTTGCCAGGAAGTTGAACAACTGGCCCTGTGGTGCAGCTGGAATCATTTGGAGTTGAACATACTTAAAACTGTAGATGATAGGGGATGTAAGGAGTAGCCTTCCTATTCTACCACCTCTTACTGTATTGGACAACACAATATCAACAGTAGAGACCTTCAAGTTTTTGGCTTCTATAATCTCCCAGAATTTGAAATGGATACCTAACATTAGAACCATCATTAAAAAGAGAATGCTTTCCTGCATCAGCTCGGAAAGTTCAGACTGCCCAAGGAGCTGCTAATACAGGAGGAATTATTGAGTCTGTCATTTGTACTTCTGTAACTGTCTGGTTTGATACAGCAACCAAACAGGACAAGTACAAATTTCAACGGATAGTTAGCACTGCAGAAAAAACTATTGCAACCAGTCGACCTTCCATTGAGGACCTCTTTACTGCACAAGTCAGACAGTGGGCTGAAAAAATATCTACAGACCTCTCAAATCACGGACATAAAACTGTTTCAATTCCTCCTCCCAGGACACCACTACAGACCACTGCATGCCAAAACAACTAGACATAGACTAGTACTATCATTCTGCTGAACACCTAATTCCCACAGTACTGTCTTATGTTTATTTACCCATGTAGCAGGGCTGCGTTACTTTTAGCCTTCTCACCTGTTCCATTACCTTCTCTTATTGGTATAGTTAATATGGTTGTTTTATTTTGATATTATGATTTTTTTACTTTGTAGTTTTGCGTGCACACTGACAGCTTATACACCAGAGACAAATTACTTGTGTGTCTAATTACACTTGGCCAATAAAGTATTCTACTCTATTATATTAAGATGAACCAAAATACTCCCGAACATGCAAGTCATAAAATGTGATTAATAAATTGTTAAAGGATATAATCATAATCAATTGCATTTTTATTATTATAGAATATTCCTATCTTACTATTATAGGATAACCCTATAGGATATTCCTCACATATACTAGTTACATTTAACTCCAGTTGTGGCCTGACTCCCTAAATAATTGGGAGCATCCTATCAAATTCTGTACCTGTCAACAGTGGTGTCCCCCAAGGCAGTGTTCTAGGACCAACTCTCTTCATATTCTATATTAATGACCTCTGTAATTGTATTAAGAGCAACTGTGTTCTCTTCGCTGATGATGTAAAGCTATTCAACACCACTGACAATGCTGCTACCCTTCAAAAAGACCTCGACTATGTGTCAGAATGGTCAAAAAAATGGCAACTTCAAATCTCAACAAATAAATGCTCTAGCTTACATATTGGCAAAAAAAATCAGAAAATAAAATACAGGCAGAATAGTCAAGACCTTGTTGATGATCGAAACTCTGTCAAGGATCTTGGAGTACTCATCTCTAATTATCTAAGTGCTAGAGCCCACTGTAACTACATAGCCAAGAAGGCATTAAGAGTTGTTAACCTAATTCTACGTAGCTTTTTCTCTGGTAATATCACACTACTAATGAGAGCATACAAAACATTTGCTAGACCAATACTTGAATACAACTCATCAGTCTGGAACCCACATTACATATCTGATATTAATACAATTCCAGAAATATTTTACGAGAAGAGTCCTCCACTCCTCTACTCGTAGCAGAATACCTTATGCCACCAGACTTGAAATTTTAGACCTAGACAAACTAGGACTACGCCGCCTTCGGTTCGATCTAAGTATAGTACATAAAATTATATATTGCAATGTCCTACCTATCAATGAATATTTCAGCTTCAACCAAAACAATACAAGAACACAAAATAGATACAAACTAAAGATAAACTGCACCAAACTTGATTGCAGGAAATACGACTTCAGCAACAGAGTAGTCAATGTCTGGAATACTCTACCTGACTCCGTGGTTTCTTCTCCAAACCCCAAAATCTTCAACATTGGACTGTCTACTATTGACCTCACCCCTTTCCTAAGTGGTCTGTAGGGGGTGTGCATAAGCGCACCAAAACGTGCCTACCATCCCTGTCCTATTGTTTCTTTTTTTCTTATTCGTATCCATTTCATGTATTTATAACCATTATACTTATACCTGTTATCTAATAATTGTTTGACAAAATAAAAATAAATAAATAAATAAAAATGAATAAAATAATTAAAAAAATAAAATAATAAAATAATTTTTCAAGGAGAAATAAATGAACTGGTAATAAGTAACTATTATGTTTGACAAGGAAGTAGTATCATGGTAATGAAATGCCGAAATATCATGGGGAAAGGAGATGACTCAAATATTTATTCATTAGATCTAGTGCCAACTCAGCTTCTACTCAACAGCATAGGTGGCTTTTCTACCGGCCACTTCAATCCTAAATTGCTGTTGGTGAACCAAGAAAAACTTCCAGACTAGTGACAAGCACCATCATTTGGACTGAATTACTGAAATACAGTTGGACAGAGAAGAGGGTTGTTGTTTTTTCTAGACATAAGCAGCTGATGAAATAGCAATCATTGGCTGCAGAATCTAAAACTGCTCAGATCTAATATGCAAGGGGGAAACCCACATTCCTTACTATGTCCAAGGGGGAACTCCATGAGGTGATGGAACAAAAATATAAAATGGTCCTTGTGGCATTGAGTCCACCCCATACCATTCACATTCCATCCATATTACCGAACAGTTGCCTGACAAGCTGGCTGAAATATAATTTAGCTGGGTGGAAAAACAGTTAGACATTTGCAGACAAAATTGCTCACATACATTTCAAATGGGGAAGCCCTTAACTGCAATGGAGTATTGTCTCATTAGAATTCTGCTGAAATCATCAGTACGCTTTCAATCCTAGGTGGATGAAGCTCTGTCCCAGTACCTGGAAGCTGTACAAGTCTGGGTGGGAAGAAATCATCATCGATTCAATCTTATTAGAACTGAAGGGCCGTAGGTGTTTGGATCACCCAGATGTGGGGATGTTCATCTCAAACCTTGGATGGGATAATAATTTCCCATCCAAGTTAGAGGTGCAATGTGGGGGGTCTTCTTCCTTGACTCTCGGCTCCTGCTTGAAGTGGAGATGGCAACTGTGGCCAGGAAGCTGAACTTTTCCAAGATCAGAAGGCCGTTCAGGCAGTGATTCATGCCCTAATCATCTCATGCCATGTCAAGTGCATCACTGTACCTGTGATGGTATTCATTTTTTTTTTACTACCAGTTCTGTGGGCGTGGCTTGGTGGGTATGGTGTGGCTTGGTGGGCATGGCGGGGGAAGGATACTGTAAAATCCCCATTCCCTCCCCACCCCACTAACCTGCTTTCCAGCTCCGTTCTCCTGTGCAGGGCAACAAGACCCAGCCGATCAGCTGGGATTTGGGATGCAGCGAATAGATGGGGACGGGGCCAGTCAGAGGTGGTATTTGCCCATTCCCCCAAACTAGTCCAAACTTCCACTACCGGTTCTCCAGAACTGGTCAGCACCTGCTAAATACCACTTCTGCACTGTACAGATTATAGTGATGCACTTTACATGGAACTGCCATCTACAAAATCCTTGGAAGCATGCCTTCCCTGTTGCAGTTGCTGCTGCGTGGAATCAGGATCATCCCCAAGATCCAGATGGCCCTCACCATCATTCCAATTTCAAGAAGGCTACAAAAAAATTGAAAAACTATCTGGAGCCATTTTTTATTAGATCTGGCTGATCTCCCAGCTGCATCCTTATCTGGAAATGACAGATTTTGATTAACGGGTTGCAAGAGCTACCTTTAATGTTAGTTCAGACAGGTAAAACATTACATGGCACTTGTGGGAGACAAGCAATCATATCAAATAATACTAATTTTGTTTTTTCGCTTACTGACTGCTTGTGTATTTTCAGGCCCAATTCAAGTGGTGGCTAACCTTTTTGGGCTCGTGTGCCAAAAACTGTGTGCGCACTTGCACACTCGCGCTCATGTGCCAGCGCCCAGAAGGCAATGCGCCCCCCCACATCCCTACGCCCCCCCACATCCCTATGCATCCATGTACAATCCCATCCACACCTGCCACCCCCTTACCTGCACTGCGCCTCACAGCTGATTTTCGGCCGGTTTGAGGCCTTTTTCGGCCTCCTAAAGGCTTGAGGAAGGCTTCTGCAGGCTTCTACAAGCTTTGTAGGCCGAAATCTAGCCCCATTTTGTCACTTCCTGTTTTTCCAAAAATACCGGAAGTGACGAAACGGGGCTAATTTTTGGCCTGCAAAGCTTGTAGAAGCCTTCCTCAAGCCTTTGGGAGGTCGAAAAAGCCCTCAAACTGGCCGAAAATCAGCTGTGAGATACGCACATGCGCAGTGAGGTAAGTTTGCCCGCAGCTCGCGTGACGGCACAAATGGCTCTGCATGCCACCTGTGGCACGCGTACCATAGATTCTCCATCACGGGTCTAGTCTTTAAGACTGGCTGTGGAATCCCTGTTCATAGGCTTATAAGGAAGACTGGTTAGGAAAGTCATTAGATCACATTATTATGGACATCCTATGACAAGTGCATAAGAACCACTTACGGATACTAGTTTTAAAAACTTGATTTTTATTAACTCTAATTAATCGGATTTTGTCAATGCACTTTAAGAAGTCAGTCTAAAAGTTCTTTCAGTATGTTTTTAATAACAACAGTTTTTCTTGAGAGAAATTCCACAGATATAATGACCATGTGATTTCCCAGTTTCTATTTTTTTCCATTTCCCTGCCACTTTATAGATAACTTGCTTTTTAATTCTTCTATTTTTGCTTCCTCCGTCTATAAAAAGATAGTTAGTGTCACCAGCTAAAAAGTGAGAAAATAAAGTATGAACATGCAGCATGTTTTTCACATACTCTGGGGCTATTTCCTCCTCACTCGTTTACTAGTGTTAAGAAAAGCTGACTTAATCTTGCAAATATTGTTATAATCCAGTGCTAATTAACTGAACTGCTCCAATTAAAATCTGATTTAAAATCAGATCTGATGCTGTTTAATAAACAAAACAATAGCATTTTTATTTGATCAATGACTCATTTCAACACACCAGTTTTTTAAAGAATATTTAGTATTCAATATTTAAAAGATCCCTATATGTGTCAGGGTTGGTGGCTGAAAGCAAGTGCATCATTAACTGTACAAAGCATCAAAAAAGGGTCTTAAGACGATAATTTGATGGGGTCTTTGTGTGTATGTTTTGTCTGGGTACAGAATTGAAAAGAGATACAAAATCTCTTTACAAAAGATACAATTTTGTGATACAAAATATGTTTTGAACATTGGACAAACTGGAAGCTCATAGTTTGATTTATTGCAGTATTATATAAATAGCTGCAAAATGTTTATGACATCCTTTGGATCTGTTCCATCCTGGTCAATGGGGAATGAGCCTTGCCCCTTTAAAATGGGAAAAAGCCCAGACTAAAACCAACAACCACAAAAGAATGATAGCATTATGCAGACCTTCCAAACCACATTGCAGTCAAGCTAGTTTCAAAATCTTGAAGTTATATTATAACTTAAGCTATAAAGCATTTAAGCAATTAAAAATATTATTTTTATATTATTTTAAACATTATTTCATCTAAAGATAGGACCGTATACAATATCTAATTAGATAAAAGGAAGAGAATGTCTTTCTTTTTTCAAAAATACTGTCTGCTGCCAGGGTTATTCTCTAATCCAGGGGTGTGAAACTGGCGGATGCATCATGTGTCAAACTGCAGGCCAGATGCATCATGCGCAGGCTACGCCCATCCTGGCTCCGCAAAGGCAAAAAAACCGTCATGATGTCATGTGACCCGATCAAGCTTGACACCTGTGCTAGTCTAATCAGATAGGGATACTATACTGTTTATTAATTCAGATAAACCCAGGGCTATCAGATCTAGGCTGCAAAAATCCAAATTGCCAATAAGCAAAGGAGAGAGTTAGAACTGGCTGCATCCAGTGGTCTTCCATATTTTTACAGCCCAGACATAGTAACTCTAATCAAGAGGCAGCTTGATGCAGAAGTGGCTTGAATCTACCACAAGTCCATCTCTGTAAGGTGCCTTTTCATAACAACATTTTAAAATTAAAGACTGTTACTTTAAGATATCATCTCCTGTATTTTGCCCATA
The DNA here is from genome assembly GCF_049901735.1 of Notechis scutatus. Taxonomy (NCBI): domain Eukaryota; kingdom Metazoa; phylum Chordata; class Lepidosauria; order Squamata; family Elapidae; genus Notechis; species Notechis scutatus. The sequence continues at coordinate 161,071,820 of NC_142009.1, forward strand.
CATGCAGAATAAAATAAAAATATCTATTTTTGTTTTTTTTCCTGAAACATAGTTTGTTATTCAACTATTGAAAGAAATACATGTAAAATCGCAGTGGTTAACCCATGCCCTATCAACTGCATCTGGCCCACAAAAGAATTGTATGTGATCTCTAATAGCTCTAGCCAAACAAAGCACTTTGGTGTGTAAAACAAAACAGGGAGTTTTCCTGCAGCTTTGAAAGAGGTTGCAATATGCCAACCTCCACCCCCAGTCTTTAAAATACTAGATCCAATTGTATTAGATAACTACTACCCTGTTTCCAATTTTCCATCTTTAGAGAAGACTTGCCCCAAAATGCAGAGGCATTGGTTGCATTCATTTTGTCATGGAGAACATTCCTTCTGGTCCTTGCAACTATATTTCTGCACCCTTTGGATCCTGTCAACCACCTTCAATATTGTACCTTGGGTAGTTTATACCATCCTTCTGGGCATATTGCAGGGACTGGGGATTTACAGCACTGTGCTCCAGTACTTCCAGTACTTTCTCAATGGACAGTTGTAAGCAAGGAGAGTTGGTTGCAGTGTCCTCAAACATAAGGAGTAGCACAATGCTCAGTCCTTTCTGCTTTTTAGCATCTTCATGAAGCTAGTCATCTGTCTATTTGGCGTGCAGAATCGTCAGTTATGATATTCAACTGCACACTAGTATCACAGAGGTATGGTCAAAATCTTATCCCTGTACCTGGAGGATATTGGAGGCTGAATGGGAAGAAAGAGACTGAAGGGGAGGCCCAAACAAGACAGAGCTGCTGTTTATTCATCACAATTCTCTGTCAGTTCGGATCTGAAGGACTAGTACTGTCCCTGAGATGGCAAGTCCATGACTTAAGATCCTCCTGCATGAGCAAGGAGGATCTTAAGAAGGTTAAGGTTCAGAAGGCCTCAGTCAGCATAATTGGTGCATTGGTTATGGCTCTATTGGAAAGAATTTTGCGACAATAATTTATGTTCCCATCACCACTCAATTAGACTACTACAAGGTATTCTACATGAGGCTGGAAAAGACCACCTGGAAACTGTACTTGGTACAAAATGCAGTGGCCTATTTGCCAAGTGGAACTAGATGCCCTTATATTGTATCTGTGGTATGATTCCTGCATTTCTTTTCAGGTATTTTGAAGTATTTGTTTTAACCTATAAAGCCCTAAATGGCACCAAGGGATTTTTAGGATTACCTACTTAACTAGAATCAATCTGCTAATAAGAAAAAATATTTTAGTACCATACTATCAGTGGTGGTATTCTACTGGTTCGACCCGGTTCACCCGAACCAGTAGTAAAAAAATGCTACCGGTTCAACTCAACTGGTATTTCCTATGATCAGCTGTGCCACGTGATTTAGATTAGCTAGAAAGCAGGAAATCATCGGATTTCTTGCTTTCTAGGTAATCTAAATCGCACGGCACAGCTCCCCTTGCTGTTGTACTTACCTTCAAAATACTTCCTTTTTCAGCACTTAGGAGGCTTCCCTAAGCTAAGCCCACTAGGCCAAAAATGAGGCACGGGGTGGTGGTGCTGCGTGGCCACACACACGGCCCATTTTTGTTCCCAGGAGGCTTACCTGAGGCCCACTAGGCCAAAAATGGGGTGAGGAAGGGGGTGCTGTGAAAGAAAAAAAAGAAAGAGAAAGAACGAGGGAGGGAGGGGAGAATGAAAAGAGAAAGAAATAAAAAAAGAAAAAGAAAGATAAGGAGGGAGGGAAAAAGGAGAGGAAGGAAGGACCACAAACCTTGGCACTAGATGCAGCTTCGGGGCATGCTTTGAAACAGCACACCAATCCAGGGTTGGAAGGTACCTGGAGGTCATCTAGTCCCAACCCCTTGCTCCAGAGAAAGTGAGTTTCTGTCTTTTGACCCCCCAGTAACATGACCACATAGCCACGCCACCAAGCTACGCCCACAGAACCAGTAGTAAAAAAAATTGAATCCCACCACTGAATGCTATGGTGGGTGGGAAGGTACTGAGACAAGAAAGAGATGCTTCTCAGTAATGACCATGAAACAGCTTCCCTCCAGATTGGCTTCAATATTATCAATCTTTCAGAAGTAACTAAAACAGAGCTTTTCCAAAGGGCTTTTTTAGCTGAATTTATTGCGGAATACAATATATATATATGGTATTGGGAAGAGCATCGGTGGTGCAGTGGTTAGAGTACAATACTGCAAACTACTTCTGCTGACAGCCAGCTGCCTGCAATTTGGCAGATCAAATCCCATAAGGCTTAAGGTTGACTCAGACTTCCATCCTTCCGAGGTGGGTAAAATGAGGGCCCAAAATTATTGGGGGCAATATGCTGACTCGGTAAACCACTTAGAGAGGGCTGTAAAGCACTATGAAGCAGTATATAAGTCTAAGTACTATATATATATATATATATATATTCTTAAGTTTTCGCGGGTACTTACATGTATGGTATTCAGCTTTGTTCAGGTGTTTTCCCACGTCATTATAGTTGTGCTTTTAAAGTTGTAGCAACGTTTCGGCAGAATCTCATCTGCCATCATAAGGCTTCTGGTTGTGTTAGTCTGTGAGTCAGACTTTCACAGCCGTTTCTGTTTTAAGTTTGGTGCTGGCCTACGCTGTGCCAGAATGGTTTTTTCTTCATCCTGATTGGTTGGGAGTCTTGGTCTGTGTTTATTGGTCTTGGAGTTTGCTGTGTTCTGCTTGATTGGTGTTTCTAATATCTTCTGTCTGTTTTGTGGCTTTTTTTTTTTTTTTGTCTTGATTGGCTGGCAACATTGTGTTTCCTGTATTGGAGGCTTTTAGTGCGGCTTGGCTCCAAGTAAATGGACGGCTATCATTTATTAGGAAGCTAGGTTTCGTCTGGGTGCCTGGTTGGGGTGTGTTTGAGCTGGAGGTATCAGGGGGGATCTGTTTGTGCCCAGGTGTTTGCCTGGCTTGTGGTGTAGATATTTTTTTGTTTCTGAGTGCAGGCTTCTAAATAATTGACAGTCTGGTGGAATCATCTCTTCTATTCATGCTTTCAGGTCTTTTTTCAATCTCTATGGCTTCTCTGATAATTCTGTAGCTGGGGTTTTCTATAGTGGCTAGGGTTTTGGTGCCATTGAAGTCGATGCTATGACCTGTGGCTTTCATGTGTTGGACTAGTGAGGAAGTGTGTTCCAGCTTTTTTACTGCATTTTTGTGTTCATCCAGGCGGATACTTATTCTTCTATTGGTCTGTCCAATGTATGTGGCAGGGCATGATGCACAGGGGACTTCATATATGCCTTGGTTTTCCAGGTCAATTTTATCTTTGGGGTTTCTTAGGATGGCTGCTATTTTTCTGTCTGTTTTGAAGGCAGTCTTGAGATATATATGTATATGTATATGTATATGTATATGTATATGTATATGTATATGTGTATGTATATATGTATGTGTGTGTGTGTATATATATATATATATATATATATATATATATATATATATTAACCTCAGAAAACATATATATATTATATTATATATATAATATATAATATATTATATATTATATATTATATATTATATATTATATATATTATATATTATATATATTTTTTATATATATATATATATATATATAAATTCACATCAACAGCTTGGGTAATGGATTGTGTAATGGAAGCCATTAAAACACGGGAGGCTAATGGAAAAAAGATCACTACAAAAGATCACTACAAAACAAACACGGGAGGCTAATGGAAAAAAGATCACTACAAAACAAACGACCCAAGAGATTACAGTACAAGATCCAGGATATCTCCACAACAAAACTCACAAGGCCATCACACAGCCCATTATACCAACATCAACTCCATCAACCAATCAAGAGGCAGCAGTGCAGCCAACCAGCCCAGCACACCAGCCCCCCCACCAGTATTTACAGAGAGACGGCAGCTCCGATCACACACTGCTTGCACTGGCACAAAGCAGAAAGCACCAGCCTGGGGATGGCAAGTGGGACCTCGCCAAAATGTCGCCAAGATACTCTTAATGTTACATGGGAAAAGACCCACACACCTAGACCTACATACCTGTACCCGTGAAAATCTACGAATATATATATATATATATATATATATATATATATATATATATATATATATATATATATATATATATATATGCATTCAGCTTTGTTCGGGTATTTTCCCGTCATTGTAGTTGTGCTTTTAAAGTTGTAGCAACGTTTGGCAGATGAGATTCTGCCAAACGTTACTTTAAACAACTAATGACGTGGAAAATACCCGAACAAAGCTGAATGCCATACATGTAAGTACCGCAAAGATATATATATAATATATATATATATATATATATATATATATATATATATATATATATATATATATATATATACACACATACATACATATACATACATATACATATATATACATATATATATATATAGTTGCAAGTTCTTAAAATTTATAATGATTGCATTATAATATGGACATTAATACTGCATACTCTGAATGAGGCACAGTATCATTTTCTACCATATAATAATAGTATTCAGTAGAATACAAATCTCTTGCCTATGTCTATGTACATGTACTTGGAGATTCCTCAAACCATTTGTAGTTCTACTATAGGTTTCTGCCTTACTGGTCTAATCTAGGAACTTTGTTTCATGTTTCATTCTCTTCCTGTTTTGAGACAGAAGAGAGGAAAACTTGGGGTTACAATCAGCAGGCAGGAAATACTGTACTTCCCTCCAGGATCTCTGTCTTGTAGCTGGCCTTCTGGAAGCAGCAGATAATAAACAATGTATTATATTTTAATTTCTTATAAAGAAGAAACAATTTGTGTATTTCCGCTTATAACAAGAAATAGTCAAGAAAGGAAACTACAGCTCCTTGTTTTCAAGCTTCTGTTGACACTCTTTATGTCAACAAAGAAGAAGCACTGAATATAATGGGCATAAAAGGGCAGAGCGGATGGGGGGAGGGTAAGGAACACTGTTTCCGAGAAGCAGGCAGTTGAATGAGCAACAGAAGGGACTGAGGATGTGAAATTGACTAATGGCTTAGGGGTATGTTGCCTTTGGCCACGTGCCCTTTTCACTGTATACATAGGATTTTTTATTTTTTTTTTGCCACAAGTACAAAGCAAAAAATCACTTCTTTTGTAGATAAAATGTATTTGAAATTTTACCCAAAGTTTCAATCCTGAAGAACAATACATCTATTATTTCAGATGTGGGGCTAAATCCTTTTTGGCAAAAATAAGCAAAACAAAACTAACAGATCCAATTTTACACCAAAACAACCCAAAGCCATGTTTTCCATGTTGAAAGATATCAGCAGGAAGCTTTGCGATTAGCAGAATCTCTGAGACTGGTGTTATCTTGAGACACAGAGCAAACCTGATGTAATATTACTTCTACTCCACTATTAGTTGGAGGCACATAATGGGAGAACAGATTTCACCAAATACTTCCTTTCATACCTCACTCCTAAATTTATACAACTATAATATTGTTTTAACAATGTTCCTTGATTGTGTCTAGTGACTGGAAAATTCAGAACAAATCAGTCCATAGAAATTTGCTAATCATTAATCTAACTTATTTATTTGGTAACAACATTTGAAAATATCATAGACCAAAATGAATGAAATGAAATATTTTATATTATCAAGAAAATTAGATTTAAGCATTCAGTAAATCTCAACTTTAATTAAACAAGTGGGATTGAGGAATCTCTTAATTTATTATTTAATTAATTAATTTTATTTATAAGCCACTTGACTTCAAAATGATTCTGGACAGCTTACAACTAAAAACGAACTTATTAAAAAAAATACAACAGAGCAGAAATGGAAAGTACAAAAATAATCAAACAAAACAAAATAAAACATTGCATGTTCAGTCAGAGCAGCTTGCTAATTCATGACTTCTTAGCTTATCCTTCCTCAGTATTCCACATTCAAGGACACTGCTATATAGCAAATGTTATGCCAACTATTCTGATACAGTATATTGCACCAAATATGCCTCAAAATGGCTGCTCTACATAAAGATATTATTCAACTTACAACCACAATTGAGTCCAACATTTCCACTAAGACAGACAGTTATTAAGTGAGTTTTGGCCCATTTTACGACCTTTCTTGCCACAGTTGTTAAGTATTGCAATTGTTAAATTAACAACAAGGTTGTTAAGTGAGTCTGGGTTCCCCATTGACTTTGCTTGTTAGAAAGTCGCAAAAGATGATCACCTGATCCCAGGACACTCTAACCATCATAAATATGAATCAGTTGCCAAGTATCTGAATTTTGATCATGTGATCATGGGGATGCTGCAACAGTTGTTGCTAAAAAATTTGATAGCAAGGGACTCTCTGCCCCAATGACTGGCTGGGTGGTCATGTGGCTGGGTGATCATGTAGCTGGATGGTCATGTGATCATATGGGTGTGTCCAGGTGGTCATGTGACTGGGTGGATGTGGCCAACTCCACATCACTTCTTTGCCCTAATTACACCAAAAGTACACATATAGACTGGGTGAAACCAGGCTCAATAGCAGTAACTGTGAGAGGGATCTTGGAGTCTTAGTGGACAACTAGCTAAATATGAGCCAGCAGTGTGCAGAGGCCACCAAAAAAGCGAATGCAAGTTGCATTAACAGAGGGATACAATCAAAATCAAGTGAGGTACTCATACCACTCTATAAACTAAAGCCTTAGTAAGACCACACCTAGAGTACTGCATCCAGTTTTGGTCACCACACTATAAAAAAGATGCTGAGAGTCTAGAAAGAGTGCAGACAAGAGCAACTAGGATGATTAGGAGACTGGAGACTAAAACATATGAAGAACGGTTACAGGAACTGGGCCTGGCTAGTCTAGTGAAGAGAAGGACCAGGGGAGACATGAGAGCAGTCTTCCAATATTTGAGGGGCTGCCACAGAGAGCAAGGGGTAGAAGAGGGGAAATATTTGTGTGATATATTTTGCTTGTCAAATTTAAAAGGCCATTGGACTCCATAAAGATTGTGACAGCAATAGAAGTAATGCAGCAGCTAGGCAAACTGCTGAATAGTCTGAATTATGCTTTGAAAATTGTGTAATGTATGCTCTGAAATTGAGCAAATGAATGAGACATAAGGTAAGCTGTCCTCTACAAAATCCACTCTGAACTTACCACACTAAACCTAGTATGAAAAAGCAGAGGAATTTACTAGTTTTGAAGAGGAGGATATGTAATAAAGAAAGAAGATTGGCTCCAACAGTTTTAGGAGATTACATAGTTTTGTTTACCTAGAACAGGGGTCCCCAACCGCCGGTCCGCAGACCGGTACCGGTCCGCGGAACAAGTCTTACCGGGCCGCTGGTTGCTGGGCGCCGCCATCTTTTTTTGGTAAAAAAGTGCTTCCGGTGAGCTTTTCCGGGTAGAAAACTCACCGGAAGCACTTTTTCATCAAAAAGATGGCGGCGCTACTTTCGGTGAGCTTTTCCGGGTAGAAAGCCATTTCTACCCGAAAAAGCTCACCAGAAGCGCTGGCGCCGCCATCTTTTGACGAAAAAGTGCTTCCGGTGAGGTCACCGGAAGCACTTTTTCATCAAAAAAAGATGGCGGCGCCCAGTTGATGCCGGTACCAGGCCGCGGCGCCCAGCTGATGCCGGTACCGGGCCGTGGCGTCAAAAAGGTTGGGGATCACTGACCTAGAACATTCCCAAGGCAATAATCAATACTGTATTAGCTGCTCCAAATGTTCTTTTGGCTAAACATTGAATCCAGGCATAAACGGGGGGTGGAGGATGGTGCCGGACTCTCCCCCCACGCCCCATTTTTACTGCCAGGAGGCCTCCCTACACTTACCTGGGAGCAGACAGGCCTCGTGGGGACTCCTGGAGGGGCGGGGTGGGGCAGGGTTGGGTGAAGCGGGGTGGGGCCAGCCAAGAGTGGGGTTTGGGGGCTCCCCAAGCCTCACAATGTCTTAGCTAGGAGCTGCCCTGAACCCCTGCGAACCCCCAGCAGCCCAGCCTTGGTTGTAAGTGTGAAAAATAGTCCTAAATCACTTTGTTGAATGCTGCTATAACTTCAGTTACTAAATATAAATGATTGTAAGTTGAAGACTGCCTGTATTACCCTTCAAGAAATTGCACACATTCAAAGTTTGTTCTACTAATTAAGATGGCACTTCTGGAAGAGATGTTGAGTAACACTAAATTAATCAACAATAAACAGTTGGTCTAATGACTTTCCATTTGCGTTCATTACATTATGTACCCAGTAATGGTTATTTTCTGTTTCCAATAGGCCAATGTAGCTTACTCCTAAATTACTCAACAGAACATATATTTTTATTGGGAAGTACGAATAAATAAATGAATTCTTAGTAAACAAGATTAGAATTTCATTTATTGCCTTCAATTTAGACATATGTAGTACTTCAACATGTTAATTCCTATGGATTTGGTACATCATTAATATCTACTACAAACTATACTTACCCATGGTACTCAATGAACTAAGGAAAAAGGAAATCATTTTGCTTAGCTGGGATAACAGAATTAGGGTATGCATCCAGTCACAGAAAATGCAAGCCCATGAAACATTCTGTTGAGTGTAGGGCTTTATCTATCAGCCTGTATTTAAGAAAAACTACAACAATTAATTATGTGTTAATTATACTTCCATGTGTTAATTATACTTCCATGATTGTCTGTTGTTAATCATACAGTGGTAGGCTGCTCCCCAGATATATTCTTCTATATTTCCCAGGCTTTAGGAAAGAAATCAAATGGGAGGAGGGAAGTGCTGCAAGACTGATGGTAGGGTTTACAAGCAGATGACATTTGTATTTTTTAATTTACTGTGGATTGGAAAGAGAAATGTAGCAAGACAACATCTAAATAAACATGTTCACGGTGTGACAGAAGCATTCCTGACATTGTGGGAAAGGCATTTTAAAAGACTATTCTGCATTTTTCTGTGTACTTTCTTGCAAATGCTGAACATCTTTTATTTATAAATATACACGCATAAAATTAAGTAGATGAACTGAAGCCATAATCAAAATATATTGTAATCTAGATAGTGAAACCTGTTTTGAAGAAAAGAAAAACCAGTTTCATCTAGTATGCAGTTTAGAGTCTCAAATATTTCAAGTCTTCATAGCTAATAAAAAGGCTACAATTTACTGAATCCGTGAACTTCTAGGGTGAACCCTGTGGCTTTAAACCTATGACTATTGCTTGAAATATGTGAAAGCAAGACACATTTAACCTGCCAAAGAACTGTTGGGAGACTAAGATCATGCAAAAGTTCCTTAATCAAGTTATAGCATTTCCTGCCACCTTCCAACTGTGGGAAGCATAAACACATGCCTTTCTTAGCTCCATGAGATCAACACTCCAGATACATGGATTTACCAGTTATGCCTTAGCTGTAGACTTTTACAATTGGAATTTGAATACATTTAATATCACATCAAATGAGGGACTGTCACAGAGAGTAGGGGTTAATTTATTCTCCAAAGCACCTGAGGGCAGGACAAGGAGTAATGGATGGAAGCTTATCAAAGAGAGATCCAACCTAGGGTTAAGGAGATATTTCCTGTCAGTGAGAACAATTAATCAGTGAATCTGTTTGCCTCTAGAAGTTGTGAGCGCTCCATCTTTGGATATTTTTATGAAGAAATTGGGAAGAATTTGTCTGGAATCATATAAGATCTCCGGCTTAAGCAGGGGGTTAGACTAGAAGACCTCCATGGTTCCTTCCAATTCTATAATGCTATATTGTACTGGTTCTGAATTGAAATTAAAATGGCATTTATTAATAAATAAATTTTCAGTTGGTTTCTCATTATCTATCTTTTGAAATGTAGAAACACTTTCAAGGCATTAAATATTTGGGAGAAAAGATAAAGGGATCAAAATAGATCCCTGTGAATACATCTATACTGTAAACTTAAAACAAAGAAAAATGAAAATTTTAAAAACAAAAGATAAAGAGGTTTTGGTATTCAAACCCAGTTCCAAATGTTGAAGTACAGGTTCACATCATGATAATTTCCAGAAAGAGTTCTACACTAAAGATCAACTATGATAATCAAGATTATACAGATTTCACATGTATTAAAGAAATTATTCCTGAACATCCATGAAAATATTATATGAGAAAGGCAGGGGTGGGAAACGACAGGGTTAACTACCAGTTTGGGATTTACGAGCTTCTCTGTACGCTGTGAGCTGCGTGCCTGTAAATCGTCATCAGCATGCTGTGTGCAGAGAAGCAGCCTTTGAAACAGCCCTCTTTTCTTGCTTTTCTAACTGCAGCTGTGCCTCGTTCGGCAGCTGAAGTTGAAAAATCAGGAAATAAAGATCAGGTAAGAGCCCGGGTGGGCAGGTGGGCAAAAACATCAGCAGACATAGAACCGGTTCTATGTCTGCTGCTCTTCAGAGCTACAGGTTCTACAGAGGTTGGCAGAACCGGTAGAAACCCACCCCTGGAGAAAGGGACTGAGAAAACCTAAAATGCTAAAATGCTAAAGCGAGCATTACAAAGAAGAGGCTCTTTGTAGAGCTGACAGTTTAATTTATACAACGTGAAATCCTTCTCCAGTGTTTTACATAACAACAAACTACTGTTGCTGTCTATGCCCTTTTCGGTGACTTGTCCTTGAAAGAAAATGAGCTGAAAGTTATTGTAGAAGCCACTGAATAAATATATCCCATCATAGATTCCCTTGCATTAATCTTTGGACATATAAGAGTGCCAGCAGAGCTGAACATTTAAAAAAAATGTTATACAACAGAATGAAATGTCAAAAGTTGAAAGGCACAGAAACACCACAATCTAAGAATTTTATGACTGTAAAGGTCTGCTGAGGAATTGCTATCATTCCTCGATCATCCTGCATTCTGAATAATATCTATGCATGCCAAGCTGGTAGAGAACTGAGCTCTAATAAAAAGGGTTTTCATTAAAAAGACCTGTGCTACAAATATTATTTACTGCAGCCTTGCCCTTGCATATCAAGGACAGAGACATTCACCTGAATTGCAGGCTAGACTGATTCCTGCATTATGTATTTTAGTTAATCTTTAAATGTAATAGTTATTGTTTCTATTATTTTGAGTATGAGAACATGCTCCGTCTTTAACGATCCCACTAATATATGACAGGGAAGGCAATCTATCAATTTTTCCAGCCTTAAGTACTGTAGATTTTTCTTTGTCAATAGAAGCATCTTAAACTTGGCTCAGTGGCAAACTGGCAGCGAGGTCAGCTTCTATAAAATAACTGTAATAAATTCACCATTAAGTTGCTGTCTTCAAATGTTAAGCCACAACTTTATGCATGAGCTGCAATTTCTGGCCAAATCTCAAAGGCAGAAACATGTAAAAATTGATGCAATAATGCAATCTTAAGGTGCTTTTATATTTTTGTTTTGTTTTGTTGGTCTCTTCAAGTCAGCGTTGACTCCTGGCAACTGCTTGAACACATTCTTACAGTTTTCCTGGCAAGACTCAAGAAATAGTATGTCCTTGCCCAGGGGTCCCAACCACTGGTCCGGACCAGTACCGATCCAGCGGAACAAGTCTTACCGGGCCGCTGGTTGCTGGGCGCCGCCATCTTTTTGATAAAAAAGTGCTTCCGGTGAGCTTTTCCGGGTAGAAAGCTCACCGGGCACTTTTCATCAAAAAAGATGGCGGCATACTCGACTCAGAGCTTTTCGGGTAGAAAGCCATTTCCACCGGCAAAGCTCACCGGGCGCTGAGCGCCGCCATCTTTTGATGAAAAGTGCTTCCGGTGAGTCACCGGCACTTTTTCATCAAAAGATGGCGGCGCCAGTTGATCTCAGTACCCGGGCTGCGGCGCCCAGCTGATGCCGGTACCGGGCGCGGCATAAAAAAGGTTGGGGATCACTGTCCTTGCCTACTCTCTAGGTTGAGAGAGTGAGTTGCCCAAAGCAGGTCTAGAATTCACAGTCTCCTGGTTTATAGTCTGATGATTTAACCACTAAACCAAACCTGCTCCCAAATCTTAAGGTTACTACTACACAAACTATGGAAAGTAATAACCATTAAAGGCAAATCAGGTGGAGCTAGAAAAGTCACTTCTTAATAGCAAGAATTTAAGGTGAACCCAAACATACATGCTATCTTACAGGTGTAGGGTAGAATGTGCATACATTTATTTTTATCCTGGAAAAAATTATTAGTTACAATGCCCCTGTCTTGCTGGGATGCAGTTTCAGCTTTCTGGCGTCTCATCCATCCAATAACTGAGACATAGATCAAAGGGCCACATAATTTCTGTTTCTGGGGATATGTATAATTTTATTTTTAAGTATCATCATCAAAGACACTTCTCATCTCATTTCTGACAATTAACCCAATGATAACAGACTGAAACCTTGTACTATTCTCTGAACATACATATCTCCCTGAAAGCAATCACAGAAGGAGACAAATGAATTCTAGAAATAAACATGCACACACACAAAGATCTCAGCTAAGTATAGAGAAAATCAGGAAGCAGGATATAGATGGCAGATGATATAACTGATCTTGCCAGTAAAACTTTCCTATGCTCTATCCCTTTGGCTCTACTACAACAACCTCCGTTTGGAGGTACAGATTGATTTTATTAGTAATGTAAATATTTTCATATTTTGTTTATTAAAGTCAATCTGTACCAGCATATTAAATAAGAAATTAAATTTGATGTGATTCTTGTTGTAAAACATCTTACAATTAAAAATCAAATAGGTAGAAAATGTTGCTCAAGATGCTGTTCATTTCCCTTTTTTAAAACAGTTCAAATTAACAAATTGTAAAGGGAGGTGTGTATTGTAGATTGAGACAGATTTGGGGATAATATATGCTATTTATTGGCAAAAACTGGAACATTATGTTAGAATTTAGGGAAATAAATGTTTTTAAATTAAAAAATGTCTTTATTCCTACAAGCCAATTTTGTTTTTAATTTTTTCTTTCATTTCAATAATGGTTTAAAAGCTATAAACTATAAACAATATTAAGTTGTTCCCAGTGAAAAGAATGGTTTAAACAATCTATACATATCTAAAAATAGTTAACTGAATTTGTAATTAATTGTAATGAATGGTTCTTTAGTCTTTAAAAATACAGTGAAAAGGTCTCTACTCAAATAGAAATTTGATTTATTCATTTGAGTCCTAGAATTCAAAGCTTATTAAACATGCCCCCCAAATAGAGAAAGATTAATAAATACTACCCAAGAAAGTGCATTTTAGCATCTTCCTTAACAAAATATTTTGCAAAATTAATTAATAACAGCAAGTAGTAAGTAAACAGTAAGTAAATCTAGTAAATCTCAGAAGAGGATTCTAAGAAGGATGCCTTTCTGAAGAATGAAAAGAATTCAGAACAATTGTTAAAGTAGAAACAAAAACTGCTTTGCAAGAAGAACAAATATTTTGCATTGCTGTCAAGGTAAAAAGATGAACATGTCCATGTAGATATTAGAAGTCAACTTTGACTTGAAAGATGAATCATGTCATGATTTATGGCATGACAATAAAAACAGAACCAGGATATAACCGCATACAATTTACTAAAACCAGCAATGAAAAAACATTTTTTTAAAATATCAGTCTTTTTAGATAAGAAAAAATCAACCATAAACTGAATGGTAGAATGAGCAAAGAATCCTGTATTACTGATTTTCAGTTGATCATTTATATATCCCAATTAGATATAACTTTTTATGAAGAAAATAGTTTTCAAATATAGATTTGAAACTTTACCAATAAGCTTGTAAAGCCTGGTGGAACTGACCTTTACATATGACCTTCAGCCAAGTATCAAAGATTTAACTATAAAAATAATAGTATAGTATAGTACGGTACTATAGTATAGTATAGTGATAGTAATATCATAGTAAATTTAACTGTATTAACGTTTCCAAAACTAATTAGACTATATACTTAAAAATGCACATATTCTATAGGTTATATGCTATCAAATTAAATAAGCATGACCTAGTTTCCCCCTTTTATGATTTTATTTGTATATACTGTCTTATTAATAAAATGTTAATAGTTCTTTAGAAAAAAAATCAGTTAGAATTTTTATATTGTAGACTTATGCATAAATGAATATAATGACCTATTTTGTTTCAGAATGGGAATACTGAGATTGATAGCATTTAAAGTATTTTAAATTAATAGAATTTTATTGATTTATTTATTTAGCCTATGGCATCTTCACAGATTCATAGAATTATAGGGTTGGAAGGGACCTTAGAGGTCTTCTAATCCAACCACTTGCCCAAGACAGGAGACATTATACCATCCCAGTCATTAAATTAAATCTTTCATTTAAAACTAATAAAATCAAAACTATTTAAAAAAAATTCATTTAAAGTGATTGGCTGTGATAACTAATAATCTGTTATTAGTTGCAAAAGTAAATTGTGTAATATGTAGTTACAGCCCCTTTGTAAACTGCACCTTACACATATGACTGTTTACTATAAATTATATTATGCAATCTTTTTCTGTTTATATTGGATTGAAGGAAAAATTAAAAGTTTCTGGAAAAGCTATGTTATCAGGAATTTCACATCTAATTTAGGTTTCATGTGGACTGTAGTCCTGATACCGCTCGGTCATTCAAGCTGAACAAGATCTTGTTGATGACCCATGCTCTGTAAAGGACCTTGGAATACTCACCTCTAATGATCTAAGTGCTAGAGCCCACTGCAACTACATAGCCAAAAAGGCATTAAGAGTTGTTAACCTAATCCTACGTAGCTTTTTCTCTGGTAATATCACACTACTAACCAGAGCATACAAAACATTTGCTAGACCAATACTCGAATACAGTTCATCAGTCTGGAACCCACATTACGTATCTGATATTAGCACAATTGAGAAAGTCCAGAAATATTTCACAAGAAGAGTTCTCCACTCCTCTACTCGTTGTAGAATACCTTATGCCACCAGACTTGAAATTCTAGAACTAGAAAACCTTGAATTACGCCGTCTTCGGTCTGACTTAAGCATGGTATATAAAATCATACATTGCAATGTCCTACCTGTCAATGAATACTTCAGCTTTAACTACAACAATACAAGAGCACACAATAGATACAAACTCAAGGAAATACGACTTCAGCAACAGAGGGGTCAATGTCTGGAATAGTCTACCTGACTCTGTGGTTTCTTCCCCAAACCCCAAAAACTTTAACCTTAGACTGTCTACTATTGACCTCACCTCTTTCCTAAGAGGCCTGTAGGGGGCGTGCATAAGCGCACCAACGTGCCTACCGTCCCTGTCCTATTGTTTCTCTTATTCTTTTATTTTTCTTATATGTACCCATTTCATGTATTCACAACTATGTATACATTTATACTTATTATCTTGTAAACAATTGGCAAATCAAATAAATAAATAAATAAATAAATAAAAATAAAAAGTCAAATAAATATTGAAAAAAATATATAAACAAAAAGGAGATATCTTAAATTTAGGAAAAATCTCAGGCAACCTGAACTTAATTGAAAGATTATAAGACATGAGAAGCTATGTAAATGAAATCAACATCGGAAAGCCTTGATCCAGTAGCAAAGTCATCTTAGGTTTGTATGCATGTGTGTCAGCCCCGGATCCACCCTGATTCAGATCCAGGGCTGCCACAGCAGGGGATGGGCAAGATGTGGGAATGGGAGAGTGTTGAAGGGAGTATAGCCACAACAACATTCTTTCTCCAGAGATCAAGGACAAGTTGCTGGCATTTGGAAGGGAGTGACTGGAATTGGTAGTAGTTGAGAAATGAGATGGATTCAGAGGTAGCATTCAGCAGGTTCTGACCAGTTCTAGAGAACCAGTAGCAGAAATTTTGAGTAGTTTTGAGAACAGGTGGTAGCCTTCCTCCAGGAGTGGGGAGGGAATGGAGTTTTTACAATATCCTTCCCCTGCCACGCCCACCAAGCCATGCCACACCTACCAAGCCACCCCCACAGAACCGGTAGTAAAAATTTGGAATCCCACCACTGGGTGGATTGGCTAATGTGACTGGGGAGTCATAAAATGAAGTGGGGCGTGAGTTTTAGTGTGGAAGGGGGAAAACGCAGGAATTCAGATTCAGGTTTTCCCCAGGTGTGTCAACATGACTTCTCTAATAAATTCTTACTTTGATGGACTTTGTCTTGGAGTTTTGAATTGCATGGAGAGTTTAATTGGAATGCTGGCATTCTGTACTTTTGAAAGAAGTCAGCTAGACAGCGGTCGCCAACCGGTGGGCCGCGGCCCACCAGTGGGCCGTGAGAAAATTTTGGTGGGCCGCAGAGAAATCTCACCCCCAGAGCATCCCCCCCCCCCAAAGCAATTAATCCAGGCTGGGCTGTGCCATCCACATGGCCCACAGGAACACTCCCTGCCCACTCACTCCTTACCCTGTAAACTTGCCTGCTAAAATAGCTATTTTTCCTTTTTCCAACCATCATCTGTTCTGCTGTGCCGGGAGATTTAGATTAGCTAGGAAGCAGGAAATGGTTGGATTTCTTACTTTCTAGCTAGTCTTTAGATCTTTAGCTCTGCTTCAAAGTACAGCGGAACCTCCCTTAGGACTGAAGGTTTGCTTGCAAGCAAATTCAGTGCAGACTCATAGCAAGCAAATTTGAGAAACTGAGCTAGCCGATGGCAGATAGATAGATCACTGAATGATTCTGTGAGCAACTCAATCTGCCTGCTTTACCTGATTTTGGGTAAAAGTTGCTCTTTTTTTAAATAAAAAAATCAATATTTACATGCATGGTGTGTTGTGAGTTAATTTTGTGAGTTTGCTTGCTAGCAAATTTTATGTGACAGACTGAGCTAGCCGATGGCAGATAGATAGATCTCTGAATGAATCTGTGAGCAACTCAATCTGCCTGCCTGCTTTGCCTGATTTTGGGTAAAAGTTGCTCTTTTTTTATAAAAAATTCAATATTTATATAAATATTTATAATATTTACATACAAGCCATGCCCAGCCAGTCATAGGTCCACCAAGCCACACCCACAAATTAGGCCACACCCACAGAACCAGTTCGTGGTCCCTGGGATCTAAAATTATGAGTTTGGTGATCCCTGAGGTCCAAAAGGTTGGCGACCCCTGAGCTAGACTATCTTGTGGAGCAAAATATTACATACTGTATAGATTACTTTAGAGATACTACCAAAGTGGATACCTGTAAGTGACATGAAAATAGAACACTTAACTGAAAAGAATCCATCTTGGTAAAGTCACAGGAACCACATATTCTACTATGTGAATTTTTGTTCAAATTGGTCCAACTCTTTTTATAACTTTAGTTAATCCAACAGAAATATAGTATTGCTTATTGTCTGGTTATATATTTTTCCAATCTTTACACAAGTTCATTGGAGGTGATTTTAAGGACCACTATAGAATAAGCCTTTTGAATACCCTTGCCAAAACATGTCCATAAGATCTGCTAGAAAACTACAAAAATGAGTAAATGAATATTAGCTTTAATATCCATTGCAGGCTGGATTTAATAAGAAATATGCTGCTGTTGGATAGAAACTTCTTGTGAGCATACGCTACACATTTAGTCGTCAAGAGTTTGTTCATCCCTCAATTACTGAAAACAGATGCAAATTCTATATCTTAAATTGAATAGTAGAGGAAAGCATCCTTTCTTTTTGTTTTCTTCAATTGGTACTCAAAAGGTTCTATTGACTCTTTATGCAGATATTATGCTGCTATTTCATTATTTGCATGCAATTGTTTTCTAAAACTGGAATTTATTGTAAACAGAAAGGTCTGTTTCTTTACAAAGTGGTGGCATTTTCTAAGATTATTGCCATTATAAACAGTTATGAATAATTACAATGAGCAGTGCCAGCTGTACCTAACTGCATATTCATTTTCTGTCTGTAAAATCTGTATCAACCCACATATAAGCTATACTGAGAATTTTCATCTATTAGAAGCAATGCTAAAATATGTGTTGATGTGGAAAACCCCATGTAGAAATAAATGAATTTTATATAATTCAGAATGTGTTTTTGCATATACTTCTGGCAGTATTACACAATACGACTGATGCAATATTTAGAAAAGAAATGGGTCTTGCTTTTCAAAATGTAAATATGCATAGATCTATTGTTTCATATTTTTTCCAATATAAACATTGAAAAAACATTTATTTCATAAAATTGTGCTGTTTAGACTAGCAGAATAAAGAAGACAAGCTACAATTCTGTACTTTGCATAATTTAATGCTAAATTAATGGATTACCTATCAGGTTACCATCTCAGGATGCAAGATCTTTTAGGTTTCACTGTTGGTGCCAAATAGGGAAAAATATAATTAAGTATATTTCATCTAAATCACATGGTAAAATAGCAACTTATTTACAGAAACAGACTGTCTTCTCTAGGAAACTTGTAAGATTTCAAACTATGCCTCCAGAATATATTGATAGCCACTGTAAGTGTACTGCATTTAATAATGCTTTCTTTATGTTTCTGCATCAGGTAAAATCCAGTACATTATGCAATACATTTTATAGTTTATTCTATACAATTCAAAGTTATGCTTTTTTTCCCTTTCCCAAAATTTTTATAAGGTCAACTTCAGAATTAGATGGCTGCTGGCTGAGGTTGATGAGTTTCTTACCAGTAAAACAGCTTTGTTTGCATTTAGCAACTAGAAGGTTACATATTTTATATGACACATAACAGATAAAGCAAACTGTTGTGTTCCTATAACTGGAAATGGTTTCTATTTACAAAATGGGGAAGGGAACAATTAACTCTGCATTAGAATCCACTACACTACTCAGTCTGCTTCCTAATCCTCCAGTCCAGAGCATATTTTAAAATATCATTATGCAAAGGCAGTTCGAAGCCCATATTGTTGGAATTCACTCAGAGTATTATTTGTTAATATTGTTAATACATAATAGCTTTAATTTTATCTGTACTTCTGGCATTTTATATGTATTTATTCTTTTGATCAATATTAATGTATGTATATAATTGATATATTAATCATACTATCCATACATCCCTTATTAATATTATCACATCTATCACAAACAATGAATACATAACATAAGATAGTATCCTCTAAGGTTTAAAAATGAAAAAGATTACTTTTTATTGTATTCCTTTGAATTGGTCATGGCACTCATTTTTATCAAATTACTTTTCACTTCCACAAAGGTTCAGAATGAAGTATATAACCATGAATTATTGTATAATGAAAGCCTTTTCTATTAAATAAAATATTTCAGTGACATATAGCTAAAAATAAAATACTACAACTCAGTACAAAACAATACAAAATGTTTGTGTTGACTAGATAAATAATTACTTTATAAGCTTACATGGTATGAAAAATTAGAATTAAAGTGACCTGTTTCTGATGAAGATTTTTGGAGGATATAAAATATTATGCTCTTAAAATGTGACCAGTAAATGTTTAATTAATAACATGTATAGAATATTAATTTGCAGGTATGTTCAGAACAATATTACATAAAATTATTATGTAATATATAACTATTATACAGATATAAAAGTAAAGGAAAAAAACAAACAAAATTAAACACAAATGATAGTCTGAATGCTTTTAACTTCACATTCATATTAATTTCTCAGTGAGATTTTAAAAGATTTTCCCACACCAAAATTTATTGGTGTTACGGAGCAAATCTTGATATCTCTGTGACATTTTAAGTATTGACACATCAAAATATATTTTCTTGAACTGTTTTGAAATAATTTTAGATTCTTAGGAAAACTAATCACTAGAACATAGGAAGCTGCCTTACACTAAGGGGGGCCACTGGTTCATCTATACTGCCTACTTGGATTGGCAGCAATTCCACAAGGTTTGAGGTAGGTTTCTCTCCACGAGCAGTAGAATGAGAAATAATGAAGAGTGAACCTGATATATTATGCATGCAAACCTTGTACACCGGTAAATGAGAAACACAGTTTGAATCATGCTCTTTGGTAAAGGCTCTAATATTCTATTCTTCCACTCTATTACTATGTATAGCATTTTATTATTGTTTCTTAATAACCAAGTTAAGCCTGACATTTATACTAATTTCCACATTGCAACTACAAGCCCTTTATCTCTTATTTTTCACAGTTATTAAAATATATAATCATTCCTGTTATTCTGAGGTTCATCTTGCTATTCTAAGGTTTCAATTCTTGCTATCGCTAAGGTTCCTGCTATTCTGTGACTTCTCAAAACCCATTAAAAGAAATGTTTGTAAATCAAGTTGTCCAATTAAGTTCAAAGATGTAAAATGTTTCACCTTTTCTCCTGGAAGCAACTAATAAGAATCTCTAAAAAGCACATGCATTTTGATTCACCACTTATATTTAAAAGCTGTCATTTTATTTACCCATTTCCTTTAAAAAAAAGAATTAGTAAAGTTCTCATTTCCATTATTGTCCAAATAGAAACCCTTTTAACAGTATCATAGCATATTCTGATAGCTACACTTGATATTTTACTGTATCACTGAAAATTTCTATACATAACTAAACTGCCAACTAGTTTTAAACAATTGTTCAGTATTTGTAAGGCAGCTGAGCTGTTATTGTCATTCTCTAAACCCAAAAATAATTTTACATATGTAAGAATAGGATAAATCAAGTATCTTAGCTATAGTAAAAATTACAATATCTATGTTACTGGAAAAATAACACCAGATATACAAAAGGCAATATAAATGGTCAGTTGGTTACCTTGTTAGATTCTCGGGAAGGAAAGAATTTGATCAGATCAGGATAAATTTTATTAATGAAACCATTTCAGGAGCCCACTATGGCAAAAACTGAAGCTATTAACAATGAGTGATATATTTATTATGGCATAAAGTTTTATTTCATTTGTTTCTTAAAATGTTGTTGCTAGTTGGCCACCACTACAATATATCAACATGGACACAGGCAGAGAAGTGAAATATAAGAAACCCGTCTTCTGAAAGCCTTATAAATATGCAAAAGAATGGCAGTACTCTACAAAGCAGAAACATCTGTCTATCTGTATAAATGGGGTGGCTAGAGCTCAGAGAGATCTTTCCCATCCTCGCATGCAGAGGTAGCTCCAGTTTGTCTTCTCACTATGTCCCAGGCTGGCCCACAGGCCTCATTAACACATGCCACATCCTTAAATGACAATGTGGCCTGTACCACTTTCAAAGACTGCAGACAGGAGGGTGCTATTTTAATGATACAGATTGCCTAGCCATTCGGTAGAGTTTCGGATATAGGTAAATCCCAAACTCCGACCCACCAGGCAGGAGGACACTCTGCAGAGCTCGCTTCCCTACTGCTGGAAATCGAATGGCGGCGTTTCAACGAAAAACAACGGAGGAAAACTTGTGCAAAGGTTAAACTTGACATCTCCAGGCGCCCGGTCTGAATGCAATCGCTGCCCTCCGGACTTCACCATCCCGTGAGGTTGTTGCCATGGGGAGCTGCAGTGCAGTCTGTGTAAGAGCGTGGAGGAAGGACCGGGGCCGGCCAAGCCGAGGAGAGGAGAGGGAAGAGATTCTGCGCCCTCTCGCCCTTCCCCTCTACAGCCCTCGGAAAAGGCGAGCCGGGAAGGGGCGACCACACAGGACAGACCTTGGACAGCAGCAGGAGCAGCAGCGGTGCGGCGGTTCCTCTCTCTCTCTGCTTGCACCTGTCGCCCGGCTCCCCTGCACGCTGCTCAGGCTCTTCTGGCGAGGGAGAAGGATGCCCTCCGTAGGGACGGAGCCCACCCACCCCCGTCCCCCGGGCAATGGATGAAAGAGCAGCGGGAGGAAGAGAAGCAGGCTCTAAGCTTACCTCGCTCAGCCCCGGCGACAATGAACCTCGTCGACAGCGCTGTCGGGACAACGCACCGCCCTTTCTCCGCCACCTCTGCACGGCGCAGCCCCACGCACCCTTGCCCCGCAGCCGATGGGTCGCTCAGTCCGGGCGGGCGGGCGCGCGCTCCACTCCCTTCGCGAGACTGGCGGCGGATCCCCGAAAGGCAAGGCAACAGCTTGCGCTCGAGCCCCTCCGCTCTCCCCCCCTCCTCCTCCCGCCAAGGACTGCTTTTGCTCTGAGGGAAAGACACACCACCACGGAGGCTGGAAGTGGGAGGAGCCAAGAGGAAGGAAGGCAGAGAGAGAGAGCGAGCCCCTCTCTTTGGGTGCGCATGCGTGTGAGAGTCTCCGTGGCCGCCCGCTCTCTTCCTGCTTTGCCGTTCAAGCGCGGCGCTGCCAATGGGGAATGGCGTGGCGGGAGGTTGTTGTCGCCTCCCCTCCCCTCTTGTTCTCGTCTGGTCCAGGCGCCAGCCCGAGGTGGCGCCTTTCTTCCTGGGGTGTGTGGATAGCAACACATGCTCTTCAGGCCAAAGACGGTCGCCTGCTCCGCAGGGACTCTTACATTGAAGCGGCCAGAATGAAAACGAAGGTCTGTCCTTTTCTTGGAGCTGCCCAGGAAAGAGAAAGAGCCTCCATGTTCAGGAAGCCGAATTAACCCCCATGCCGTGGGGCAAAGTCGGCAACGGATATTGCCCTCTGGGGCTCTTCTTGCTGCTGCAGGGAAGCCACCGTTGCGCGGATTGGAGACGCTCTCTTGTCTCCTGAAACGCGGGGCTGCTGGGTTCATTGCCGCAGTTTGCAAAGCAAGGGGAGCGTTTTCGAGGCCCCACTCGTGAAACAGCCGCCCGTTTGTGTTCCTATATCTCCCCCAGGTTTACAGCTGTGATTCTGGGCACGCCGATAAAAGGGCCTTTTGCTAAGTGGATCTAGGTCAAGCAATGACTGACTGGTCTGAACAGAGACGCTGGGTGCTGATTCAGAAACGGAATGACTTGGTTGTTACTCAAAAGCATTGTAAGATTACAGTCTTAATGTGAGTGTGTGCACCCATCTTTCCTGAAATAAATTCAAGAATAATATTACAAACCATGAGAAAATGAGAGGTTGGGATGCTTTGAATTTTAGCTACGTCAGTTTCTCATAAGGGCATATTACTGAACCGGAGCTGTTCAGATTCTGATTGAGGACAGAACATCTGGAAATCCTATATACACTTCTTTAGTGTGTTATGTAACACTGTATGTACACAGAGAGAGAGAGTATATATATGTATATAAAATGAAACAATCTGAAAACTAATTCTGATAATAGTTTATGATGTGGGCAATCCCTTTGATTTAGTGTTATTAATTATATAGTGTATAGCAGGGGTGTCAAACTCCAGGCCCGCAGGCTGGATCCAGCCCGCTTACTGCTTAGATCTGGCCCATGAGGTTGCCCTCGAAACAGCGAAGGACCAGCCTGTGGTGCCTCTGCCAGCAAAAACTTAGCTCGGAAAGGCCATTTTCACTGGCAGATGGTTGCAGGAGACTGTTTGCAGCCGAAAACGGAGCTCGGGAACCCATGTTTGCTGGCAGAGCACTCAGGCCGCCACAGGCACCCTGGCACAAGTGATGTCAAGCTAGCCATGCCCACCACGCCCAGTCCAGCACACACACCCCGGTCAAATACAACCCTGATGCAGTCCTCAATGAAATCGAGTTTGACACCCTTGGTGTACAGTATTTTCAGATTTTAATTATAATCTAATGATTAATTAGGGCGATCACTGGAATCCTGACACTAATCTTTCTCCAGTTTGTCTATACAGAATTATTGTTCTATTTGCAATTAAGAAAACAACAGATGTCCTAGGTCTAAACCTAGTACTAAACCATAAGCGATGTTCCAGTCAACACCAGAAAAATAATACTGAGACATATGAAATTTTACTTCTTACTTTATGAATTTGTTATGGTATAATAGTTTCTCCAGTAGAATTTTTCATAATTTAATAAATAGGACGTTGCTTAAAAGAATGCTGCAATAATCTTAAGAACCCAATCCTGAACATTACATATTTTGAAAGTTACGCTGGTGCATTTGTCAGTTTGCTTAATTTTAAAATGACAGTTGTCACCTGGATGGGAATTTCTTTAACTCTGAAACCTTTTAAATGAGAATCAATATGTTAAAGCCTCTGACTTAA
Organism: Notechis scutatus; assembly: GCF_049901735.1. Classification (NCBI taxonomy): domain Eukaryota; kingdom Metazoa; phylum Chordata; class Lepidosauria; order Squamata; family Elapidae; genus Notechis; species Notechis scutatus. The sequence continues at coordinate 161,095,873 of NC_142009.1, forward strand.
GCTCAATTTGTAGAGATTTCATGGACCTGTCAATGTAGTTTTACTTTAGGATGATCAGTAGAAGAAACATAATTAAATTATGCATGGTACATAGAAAATAGATACAAGGAAATTCTATCTCATAATAATGGAATTTAGAATCATCCAGTAAAATACTTTACAAAGTGTATTATACATTTATAGAATGAGATGCTCCAAAATATTGTGGTAGCTACTATTTAAATGGCTTTAAAGGGTATTCAATCAATTTATGGACAATAGGGATATCAATGGCTACTTCTCAGAGTGAACACAACTGCTAAGGAGCAACAGAAGGACAAAGATATGGCCTTAGCCTCCTCTATACACTTTATATAGATTTTATGCCATTATGGGAAAGAGTAAACTGGTCTGATTTCATGAGTCTGTTTAATACACACACAAAACACATACATGAATTTGTACGCTATGTATTTTAGTGATTTGTCAGCTTCCAAAAAGCTGAAACATTTTTAAAATCACTAAACATGATCCACAAGCAATAATATTACAAAATTAGTATTTTGTATAAAAATTTGTGACACTATATTACTTAGTAGTGGTTGCCATAGAGGGTATGATAAGTCACAGTATACCCATTTGCCAGAGTATATCTCACAAGCAACCTGCTATATGTGAGGGTTTTTCTTCCTATTAAATAGCTTTGTTTTTTAAAAAGTAAAGATGTTTTTTACTTTTTTACTTCAAAATTGGAGTGGAAGGGAGAGTGGCAGATGGTAAGGGAAGTGTTGCCAGGCCTATGAGTATCCACAGGACCCATGTAATCTCCTTAAGGATATAAATTTCAATAATTTTTAGAGAATGTGTTTATTTTAATGTTTAACTTTGTGCTGGTCTGTGAGTACTAAAGATTGATTCTGATTCTCCTCCTTAAGGAAAGTGTATAGTTTTTGATCAGCAAAACCACCATGGTCTTTCAGTAGAAGGAGTCATGGCCTTAAAAACCTACAAACTATAGATCTTGTTTTTCAGTTTCCTTTAACAGCAGCAGAACAATGAGCTCCTCCCCTCAATAGCCTTTTGCCAATTGAACAGCAGAAATTTGTCTAAAAAATAGCAATGTACTGTGTCCAATTTGAAAAAAAAAAAATTTTGTAATTGACCGAGTTTATAGCTTTGTTTCTAATCAGTATGTGATAGGATTAAGATGAAAAACTTAAAATGAAACTGGATTTTCCCAATAAAGGTAAAAGTGAATGATTACTTTGTGATTGTTGTGGTCTACCTTTAATGGGCTGTCAATTTATATAAGTAAATTACAAATTTTAGCTTTGAAATTCTTTCATGCAGTTAACATTTTCAGCATTTTTAAAGCATGAAAATGTTTCACTGTCTTTCATCAATTCTGAAAGTCTTACCACAGGCTGCAATAAATGGTTTACCATTTACAGATGAGCACAATTCAAAGCACTCTGACAATGTCTCCTCAAATGGTGATGAAATGTTTGCAATTAAATTGCCAAGCTCAGAGCTCAGACCAACAACCCATAGTTTACCATCTTATAAATTTAGAGGTGGATGCTGTAATTATAACAGGAGAAATATCTTCTGATTTCTATCTATCTTTTAAATAGAGTACTGTTACTGTCCATTCCTTCATCCTAGAATTGCGGTAGAATAGAATTAAATAAACCGATTCCTTCTTGGTAATCAATTTCTTGATTGATAAATAATGTTATTTAGTTGTATCATGATTTAATGTATTTTTAAATACACCTCAGAGGGTTTCTGGTACTATACATACTTAAATCAATAAGACTTCCTTCCGATAATGGCTACAATCCAAAGAATTTCATGTCTAGTTATATGGTATAAAGCTTTATCTTCTTACAATCACATAGCAAATCAGTTTAAACAGCACAAAGTATACTGTATGTGAATCCTATTGTAATTTTTAATTTTAATTTTAGGAGATTTTTAAATAACTCTAACATACCTGTGCAATTTGTTTAAAAAAATGTGTACTGTTGTGTCAGTACTGTTGCCATAATCATCACTTTACTTTCACATAATTTGATGATGAAGATTCATGCGAGATCGAATCTAGGTTGGTCACTAGGACCTGAGATTTACCCTTCCGAGTTTTCAGACTCATGCTGGAGCCCATCTTCAGGGAATTTCTCTCTACTTGGATACATGCTTTGGGCTGTTCTGTGAGTCATGTTTATGTGGTGCCTTCCTATTGGCTGATTGGTATGTTGATGTCTGGCGATTGGCTGTTGTTTCCTTCTGCTGCCAAGCCCTTGGCTCCTAAGTATATCTGCCTTCATTCTTCCACATTCACTTGCCAGATTTACTATATAAGTAAACTTTTTAAAATTGTTATTTACTTCCATATTAAGAATTTGGGGTGATAAGTTGAATCAGTTAAAAAAAATAAAATGGCTTGTGGTTAATGAGAAGTCCAAATGTAGTATTCTATAGTAGTACTCTACATGTCCTTAAACCTGGTGTCCCATCTTATCCAAGTGCTGTTTGTACTGGATCAGACAGGCTCCAGAAGGTGCTTCTTAGGGTGGTAATTCTGACATTGGACCTGAGAAAGGAAGCTTATTATGTGTATGATGCTACCATTCTAATTTCTTTTATCATGGAAAATCCGTTATACACACAAATATTCAAATAATACGGTTTCTTAAGCTCATTACTTTCCCAAATAAAAGCAAACATATGTGTCCCAGGATAATGTTGCAGGACCCAATCTGTGTCTGTCACTAGAACCAGAGGTTTAGTCTTCCGGTCTTTCAGACTCGTGCCCAGCCTCAGGGAACTTCTTTCTATTGGAATGTGTGGAGAGACGTTCCTGGAAGATAGGCTCCAGCACGAGTCCGAAAGATCAGAAGATTGGATCCTGCAACATTACTTCCCATAATGTTTGGCTGTAATACAGTGATAGGAAAACAATATGTGAGAAATGTCAATTATTTTAAAAAGTAGAAACTAACCAGAAAAGCCTACGTGATATTACCATACAGTTGCCTGCTGTCTGCTGTTACCATAATTGTGTTTCATATATGAATATTATGCTGTCTAATTTGAAATGAAATACTGCATCTGAATGCATCGGTCTTTCAGCTATTAAGAAAAAAAAGAATTCCAATACTCAGCAACTTGTCAGACAATATAGATGAGCATGAGCATAGACATGTAACTTTGATTAAGGAAAAAGATATTTTAAAAACAATAACTGGTTTCAGTTTTTATGTACTAATTGATCATGTGTCTGAAAAATTCAAAAGATCTAGCCTTTCAGTGATCAGAGGTACAAGTTTCATAATCAGTGCAGCTCCCTTTTTCTTTCCATGTACTGTAACTAGTCCTTATTTCTTTTTTGCTAGTCACAAGGTATTTTTGCAAACCTTAATTTGCACTCCTAAGATAAGGTGTTAAACTTGGTTAATACTTGATTGGGAGTTAGCAAAAAAATATTTGGATTGTAGGCTAGAATAGGAAGTTAAAATAATCTCAGGAAATGCAGTGGCAAATTACTTTTATCCTGTTACCACAAGAATTGTTTACATGTGTCCATAAAGTCATCAGGAGTCAAACTTGACTTGAAGGAAGAGTTACTTGTTAAAGCTCTGAATAAATAAAAACAAACCTGTGAATAGAATAAGGCATGCAGATTAAATATGTCTAGGACAAGTTCAAGTAATCTCTATCAATAAAAGTACTCTAACTGATAGTATTCCAGCTTTACCTCAATACCAGCAGTAATCTTTCCTAGTCTTTAGAATATCCCACACTGACCATATTACACAACTTCTGACATTTTTGCACTGGCTGTCAATTTGTTTCTAGGTACAGTATAAGACAGGGGTGTCAAACTCACGTCATCGTGGCGGCATGTGACGTATCGGGACTTTTTTCCCCTTTGGTAAGCCGGGCATGGGTACGGCCAGCATGTGATGCATCCAGCCCATAGGCCGGGAGTTTGACAGCTCTGATAATAAGGTTTTTATTAGCTTAAGACCCTGAACAGATTCCGCTCATGTCCCCTGACAAAGAGCTGCTTCTGCAAGATTTCCACCACTCAGATGGAAATAGACAGATATGATTTAGAGGTGACCCAACTTTCTAAGTGGAAGCCGCTTATAATGTTAAAAGCAGAAAAATAGTTTTTAAAAAAAGTGCTTGGAAGCAAACAAACATTTAAATACCAGAACTGCAGCAGCCCAGCACCATGCTCAGCATCCAATACCTGGAGGGACTGATGGAAGTTCAATGGGTTTTTGAACAGTCTGAGTATGGGAGCCTTATAAATCAACTGGAGAACCAGGCAGTCACTTGGGATGAAGCTTTCTCCCTTGATTGCCCTGTGGAACTAGCTTGCAGTAAAAGAGAAAGTCTGCCATTCCTTTCTTTGATTTTTAAAAAGACAGACCTTAATTGGCCTACCTTGTATAATTTTTTTAGCATGTTTAACCCTCTTGCCAAAATTATAATCAACTTTTCATTAGATTTCTTCCCAATAATTATATACTTTATATTTTAAAAAAATATTACTAGAGTTTTGGCATCTTGTAAATTATCCGTGGACTTTGGTAAATAATAGTAAAAAATGCGGGGGGGGGGGTGGGGGGGGTGGTTGGGGAAGGGGGGGGGGGGGGGGGGGGGGGGGGGGGGGGGGGGGGGGGGGGGGGGGGGGGGGGGGGGGGGGGGGGGGGGGGGGGGGGGGGGGGGGGTGGGGGGTGTTGTGGGGGTTGGAAATCTAATAACTAAGTAACCATCAAATTTTGTAGAGATTGTATTTTCAAGCAAAGACAACTTAGTTCCAGATCTTGTTCTTTGCAAGGGGCTAGGATTTCTTAGACAAAGAAAATGCTAACAGTTTTATTGGCTAGTTTTTAGCTTCTGTGATATAAAATATTTTAAGGCTCTTTGTGTTATGTTACTTTGAAGCATATCACGTTAAAATTTACTGTGTGTTGTATGACTGTGCTTCAAGATATGCGTTGCACTAATACTGCCTGTTGGAGATATCCATAATAATCTGAAGTGCAGATTCTGAGACAATTGGCAATTAGATCTCAGTAAACCTGCCATTTCAGTAAACCTGCAGTCTCAGTAAACCTGCCATTTCTTGTGTTTCTCATCTCCATTCTGAAATACAAGATATGAATGAAATACATGAAGTACCTCTCTGTGGCATATGATTTGTCATTATCAGCATCTCTAACATAATCACAAACAACTTGTTGGGCATAAGGAGAGCCTTGATTCTTGCAAATGAAATAATCCTTGGGAATGACTATTAAAACTGGAGCTGGGAGCAAGGACTGAACTTGAGGAAAACAAGTTGAAATGAATTCTTAAGACTAGAGATTACTTCTCAAAGGCATTGGAAATGTAGATATCCAGAATACTGAATTTCTGTTCTAATCTATGTTAGTCTGCACGGTTCGAAAGGAAGAAGTGTTCCTCCCAGAACAAAAAGGGAATCCAGCTAGATTCTTCTTCTTCTTCTTCTTCTTCTTCTTCTTCTTCTTCTTCTTCTTCTTCTTCTTCTTCTTCTTCTTCTTCTTCTTCTTCTTCTTCTTCTTCTTCTTCTTCTTCCTCTTCCTCTTCCTCTTCCTCTTCCTCTTCCTCTTCCTCTTCTCCTCCTCCTCCTCCTTGATTAAGCCTTTTCTCCATCTTGAGCAGAATTGGATTGTCCTGTCATTTTCAGGGAAATGTAACCTTAACTAATTCTAATGAGTATAGTTTACAAGAAATGGCTTTCCTTTATCTGTGAAAGTTTAGTAGATGTTCTACTTACTAAAGGTATCAGAGAACAGTTATACACCCCCCAGAATTGGATCAGTAGTGAAATGGTTGGCATATAAATTTAATGAATTAATAAATAATTACAATAATAAAATAACCAATTTATTCAAATACAATCTCTGCACTCTATTCTCATTGAGCTTGCAGTTTTCCCATATTTGGGTTTCTTGGATTTCAGTTAAAAAAAGGCCAATGTATGCCCATGTATTTGAAATATCATTAGAGATGAAGAAGCCTCCACTGTTTTGTAGAAACTGCTTCATTTCAATGCCCTGTAGATTAGTATGAATCACCCACTTTGTACTATATGGAATACTAGAAGCATTTTTTTCCATATGATTATTAACTGTTTATAACATGGTGCTGAGAAAAGCTCTGGCATCATGTAAAGTTACATTTATGATTTGGAACACCAATTTTTAACTGCTCTAAATGGTGTAGAATGATGAGCTAGCAGACTAGTAATCCTTAAGCTATTTAAATTTGGCTTAAGCCTCCTACATATTTTCATATTTCACTTAGGTTCTTTTCTTCACAAAGTCTTAGGAAGTCAATTAATTCCTGAGCAATAATGATTATTCTCCTTTTCCTATCTTCTCAAGAGACCCATAAACTAATGCTATCCTAGTAGTTAAATGTCTGGAGATTTTCAGTCATCCAGGTCATGGTTGCCCAAACGCACTTTTTCAAAAGACAACTGGATTTTCTTTGTTTATCCTTGAAGACGTCTCACCCTAATGCAGAGATCCCCAACCTTTTTGACGCCGCGGCCCAGTACCGGCATCAGCTGGGCGCCGCGACCGGTACCGGCATCAGCTGGGCGCCGCGCCCGGTACCGGCATCAACTGGGCGCCGCCATCTTTTTGATGAAAAAGTGCTTCCGGTGACCTCACCGAAGCACTTTTTCGTCAAAAAGATGGCGGCGAGCGCTCCGTGAGCTTTTGGGTAGAAATGGCTTTCTACCCGGAAAAGCTCACGAGCGCTGGCGCCGCCATCTTTTTGATGAAAAAGTGCTTCCGGTGAGCTTTCTACCCGAAAAGCTCACCGGAAGCACTTTTTACCAAAAAGATGGCGGCGCCAGCAACCAGCGGCCCGGTAAGAGTTGTTCTGCGGACCGGTGCATCGGTCCGCGGACCGGCGGTTGGGGACCCTGCCCTAATGGATATACCCTGGGAGGTTGTAGGAAGTGGCTGTTTCTGATCCAGCTCCAGGCTATATTATGTCTTGTCTGGCCCCCACTCCTTGGAATATGGTCTCTCCTTCCTGGGAAACTGCCACTTCACTATAGTCCCTCACATCACATCCTTGCTCACAGATACATTCTACCACGTCATGCTTTTATTCAGTAGAGCACCGCATCTCTTCAATGATCTCATTTTTTCAAACCAGTGTTTTGCCCTCTACTTTTTTAAAATAATTCAAATGATACTGTCAGATTGGATTTCTAAATAATAGTTCTATGAAGCCAAGGTGAATTATTATGTTTTACAGTAAATTGAATATTAAATAATATAAATATGGAGATATTTCCTCTATATCATATAATATGTTATTTTCAAATGCAGCAAGGTGTCTCCAGCATGGCATGTGAAATTGTTCCTTATTTTCTGTGTAAAGCTATTTCCTTCTAAGTGCCTCTGTTTGTCTTCTGCCAGTGTCCTTTGGAGAATTGACAAGCATGATTGTGCATATCCTTGCTTGCCAGACAGCAGTTTCTGGATGATCACTCATGGCAATGTTTTAGGCAGATAAAAATCACACCCTGAGTAATTTTGCATTTTCTCCCAAGTATAGAGCAGAGTTGATTTGGGAGCAATAGTAATTAAAATAATTTAATTTGGTGAAAATGTAGAAAATAGAAGATATATATATATTATGCAGAGGATGCATCCACATCAACTTTCTCCTGAGATGCCTCCTTGGCTAGAGTAAGCCAAGGTATGCTGACACACCCTCTTATTGTCTCTATATAATGAACTTGGGGAGGGAGGGAGGATTAATTTTCTCGGTGAAAATAATTCTCATGCAGCGTTCTTGGAAATGACTAAGTAGACATCAGTTGAAATATTGCCCCCTCAAGCTCTTCGTTTTAAGCTACAGGTTGGAACACCTATCTGTGTGGAAATCTGGGCATGAGTCAGCATTCCTGACAGTCAACGCTGCTAGCAACCTACCTCACTTTCTGAAAGAAAGCAGATCTTTGGATTGTTGCCTCACTTTTTTTTTATTCATCCCTACTTGTGATACATATGCAAGAAGCTCAGATCTGTTTATACACTACTTAGAAACCAGACATAAATCTTAATTCTACCACACAGAGAACTAAGAACTTTTTGAAGTAGCTGAACTGTTCCAACAGAACATAAATATGCAATACAGGATTTAAAAAGCAACATATAAAGACAATACTGTGGTCAGAGTCCAAAGAGATCTTGCTCAGTTTTTTATCCATTTATTTTCATTGCTACCACAATGAAAACTCCAAATCATTTGAAATGAACTGAGGATGTTCAGTACCTATTGCCTGCACTATAGGTCAGAAGAGAAACTGAAAGCTCAGGACATGAAGCTGCTTGTGTGGTCTATGCTTCACAATATCATGTCTTAACCACAATTTCCAAAGTTCATTTAAAGACAATTGGTGATGGGCATATGTGGTGCAACTTTCAAATATGGTGCAACTTTAAATTGAAAATAAGCTGTATCCTACCATAGTCTTGTTAAACGTAGGGATTTGGATAAAAACTTTTGGTATAGAAAAAGTTATAAATTTATAAAAGAAAAAACATGTCACCAACTACAAAATGAATCAATGATGCTGAAAATCTGCCAACCATTATATTAGTTATTCTTGATAACTGGAAAAAAATCAACAGGATTTTTATTTCCAAAAGAAAATAAATGTTATTTATAGATACTAATTCCTATGCACTAATGTTTCTTTATTAGATGTATATCTGCCTTTCAACCAAATGGTATTCAAGGAGGCTAAAGACAATGACACTAATACAATCTAATTAAATATTCAGCATTTCATATCGTATCATCTTATATCTTACAATAAAAACTCAGCTAAAACTAATTACAGCATATGTGAAAATCAGCTTAGGGGCTGATAAAAATATCTTTGCCTGCTCTCAGAATAAGTAAGTAAAGGTAACTTTGAGCATAGTTGACCAAAGTCACTATCATACCACAAGGACCACAGCAACTCTCCATAGTTGATATTCTGAATTGATATTCAGTCTCTGATTTGCCAACATCCAGGTCAGTGATCTAACATGCTTGATAGAACTGACAAATATTAACATGTCAATATATTCTTTTCTTACAAAATTTTCCGTCAGCATACTAAATGCAAGTTAACTCGAACATAAAAGAGAAGATACTAGGATTCGATCTTAGGCTAAATAAGTCCTTCTTTGTTCACTCAGAAGGACCTCTGTTGAATTGTAAAATGATTGCAAAAGAGTGTTCTGGTGCTTCATGAAGTAATTCAGTTTTCCAACAGTGGGCTGTGATTTCAGAAAATGACCAGCTGGACTTTTACCATTAAGGCATTCAAGCCTCAAATGGCACATACAGATGTAATGGCAGAACTAAAGAATGCACTGCAGAATTGAAGAAGTCAGATGACTCTAACCCTCCTAATCTAATTACTAGAGAAGCAGGAGGTTTCCTATCAGAGAACTCCAGGTCATAGAACATCCTTATCTGAGACGGAGCTGCCTTATTTCAGAATAGTAATAATAATCATACTGTATATTTCAACAAAGTCAACCAAATAAAATATAGATCTCTGGTTACTGTCAAGACAAGAACCTATTATACTTGAAAGTTAATTTTGTGTTCGTGGCCAACAAATAGCTTTAAGTCCTTTTGTTCCAGGGGTGCTCAAGGATATACACTCTCTGAAAAATAGTATAAACTATTTGAATCATGTTTACTTTTTTTATATACTTTCTATTTGTGTAACAAGAACTACGCATGTATCATGTCAACATAATTCCTAATAGAGGAAGTGTTTAGCTTTTGTTATTTCTAAGTAAATGCAAGAGTGGTAGAATTATTAGTTCCCATAATTTGGAAATTATATTTCAATTGATGGAAGTCTGAAATCATATTTGCCATTTTTAGCTATGAGTGGGATGATACCAGAATTACCATCATGATTTTCATAATAGGGATCTTATTGACCCTATGACATGTGAAGGGTTTGTGAAGCTAAGTTTGTGAAGTTATGTGAAGACCATATACATACCAGATATATCTTTCTGAGTTGTCCAATTCTGCGCCTCTATTGACTAGCTGCCTCTCCTTACCTAAAAATTTGCACTATGCTTTCCTTTTAGTTTTGTGTCACCTTTACTTTTTTTACTGGCCTTATGGTCATGATAAAGATTTGTTTAAGTTGACCATATACATATAGAAACAATTGCATATGGTTGATGATAAACAGGAAAGGACAGGTTGAAACAGAAGTAAACAAACTCTTGACCTGCTTAAGATACCTTCTGTGTGTCTGTGTGTCTGTGTATAATTTTTACTAAGAATTTTGCTTATAAAAGTAAAATTTATTACAAACTAAACTTTAAAAAGAAAATAGGAGTAAAAGGTTTAAGAAAAAAGAAAAAAGACCAAGAAAGAGAAAAGTAGGAACATAGAAAGGAAAGAACAAAGAAATATATGATAAAGTAATTCCAACTTTCATTATACGTATAAACAAATTTATTAACTAGTTACCTCCTCTAAGGTTACAAACATTTACAGTATCTCTTCATGCCATACCCCAACTTTAATCTTGTAAAAAAATATACAAGACATCATCTTTTCAATCCTGATATCAGTAGAAAGTCTGTAAAGGTTCCCAGAAATCACAACATATTTTGTTTTAACCTTGATCAAATAAACCAACTTTGAATTCCTTCCTTTTACTTTTAATAATTTTAATATTTTGTTCATTCAAATGTTGTCATAGGATTTGACCATTTCTTTACTTTGTTGTCCCGTTATACATAGTTCTTCAAGTTTTTTAACAAACCTCTGTAAATTCAGTAGGAAAAAATTATCTAGGTTACTGTCTTGGTTTGTCATTTATATTTCCCTTTTAAATTTTAATGCCTCAGCCAGTTTCTTCTATAGATCCAGAGAAAAACCCTTTTCTAAATTATTATCTTTGCCTGTCAAATGTAAATGCATGTGATACCATCTCTATCATATCAGTTACATTGTTTTACATCTGTCATTTCTTAAATAAAATATTTTGGTCATAGTCTATCCATAAAAGCAGACATTATTACTGATATTATTGATATTGTGGCTACTAATTTCTGATTCCGTTTTTCAAAAATCTCTGATAGTATTTTCATTACTAGAACTTTTTGCAACATTTTTGCAGGTTTATACATTTTTGTTCTACCTAAAGACTATATTCACCTTTAATGTCCAGTTTTTGAAATCATGAAATTGTGTATTTTTGTTTTGTCTTGCAAAAACCAAAATGGAATACATTTTCTATGAGAAGCTGACCATTCATTATAATTAATTCCAAAATCTAAGTTTCAGTATTCCAATTTTACCTGGACCCCTTTATAACTTTCCATTTATAATTTTCCAGGATCAAAATCTTATTTAGCTTTTTGCTGTTTATTTCAGATTCTTTAAATTCAGTCATGATTGAAGGCAGACTAACCTGGCATTTTCAGAATTGTCAATTTGAGGATCTCTAATTGTACTGAATGAACAATGTCTGAAACTGGTTAGAAAGTGAGGTTCATGAATTTAGTGCCCTTTAAACAGTTGCAGGCAAGTTGACTGATCCTATTAACTCTTGGCCTCCAAACTTGTGGAAAACTACTGTTCTGTGGTTTCCTCATGAGAAGCAATCATGAGAAGCAGCGCATGTGAGCAATCTCCCATCTTTTCCATGCCTGGAGAGTTTCCAAGGGGCTGGTCTACTCACTGTTCCATTGATTCTGCTGCCTTTGACCTGTATTCAGTTCACCATGCCCTCCTCAGAAGTCAGGAATGTGAGTTAGGATCTGCAAGCATGCTGAATTTGAAAATAATAAATAATAAATAAATAATAATAATAATAACCATTAGTTTTATCAGTTCTGAGTATTTATTAGTTTTCTCCAGTTTTGAGGCTTTTCGTCTCTCTGTAGAGTTTTCTGAATATTACACAATCTGATTACACAACAGAGCCTATGTGCAGAAATGAAAATGAGCAAGACTATGTATGCATATACCATGTACGTTCAAATATGCACTGGTACTTGATTTCCTAGCTTCAAGAATATACTCTACCTTTCATTTAGAAATTCAAGATATATATCTCCTCCTCCTTTCCTCCAGCCAGGGCCACTGAGAGGACTATTAAGTGCTGGATCAAGACTAATATGGGCCCCCTCACCTACACATTAAGTTAACACGACCATGAGGGTCTCCCCTCCCCCTCCCCACCACCCTGTGAGAGACTTGTTAAAAAAGCAGGGGCTGCCAGGGCAGCGAAGCAGATCGGGAAGTGGTGGGGGGTGAGGATGAAGTATGGAGAAGCGGCGTTGGAGTCCGCGCAGCCCACAAGTAGATTTTTTTTTTTCTGACTGGAAAAAAATGTAATCACTGAACCGGTAGTAATGCCGGTTCAATCCCATCCCTGTATTAAACCATGTCATTATGAGGATTGCTTGTCACACCCTATCCCATTCCTTCACAGCATTTTATTCACAGCATTGAGACAATATTTGTAAACAAATTATTTAGGATATCTACCTTCTCTAGCAGGGCATCTGTTGCAATTATGAGTATGCCTCCCCCAAAATCCATAAAAATGTATTAGAAATCATTAATAGGCATCATATTGGAATAGTGTCCAGGAAAAAACAGTGTTCAAACATTTCATTCACTAAGCCAAGATAGGAAACAAAGCCCATTTATGAGAAAGAGAGAGAGAAAGAGAGACAGAAAGCTTGCCAAGTGATATGGTCTATGCTCCAAAAACATCTGGGTCTCAAGAGAATCATTATATGCTGCCAAACTCCAGCTAACATTTTCTAAATACTAGTAATATAAATAATTTGGTATTAATAAATATCAGGTGAATGGTTTTGGCAGTGAAGTGCAGGATCATAAATTGATATTAATAGTGAATTAATGAAATAGACAGCAAAAAATTTGGGGAAACAAGTTGAGCTGGAGATGGGCCAATATTTTATTGAGAGAAAAGAAAGTAATGGTCTTTAAAAGTAGAATGTGACGTGACTTGGCATTGGAATGAACATGGAGGACAAAGGAGGAATCAGAAAATCCTGAGACCCAGCCATGGAAAGGAGACAAAAGTAAACATAGGTTAGAAGAAACCAAATCTTTTTTTTCCCTAATGTTTTATTTTTCACTCATAACATTTTGATTAACTTTAAAATAAAGATTGCCTATTTAAGATTTTGTACTAATTTCTCCTGGAACACATTTTCCCATTACTGTATATGCAATGATATTTGAATACTTTTCCAATATAAGAAATAAATTTAAGTATTTTGTAAGTACACAGTGTAGCTTAAACATAATTGTGAAATAAATCTAATGTTTGACTTTAGAAATTAGGAAAAAAAAATGCCTTATGCGAAGTCAAAATATTTATCTGTCTAGCCAGGACTCAGCAAGTTTTTCCACAGATTTTAAAAACAGAATAAATGCATTTGATAAAAGAAGCTGGCTACAAAATATAGGAAAACAAGTAAAAACTGCTAAGAAAAAAAATGCACATGGAAACCTTTTGTTATTGTGTTATATTTACGGAAATAGGAAAATCAAGAGGTTTTAGGAAGATTATCAACATAATTTTGTTTTGTATTAATTATGCAAAGGAAATTTATGCAAATCATTTTTCCACATTATTTTCCTTATTTTTCTGGAATGAAATTGGTCCAAGCAAACAAATAGTATTACATTAAGGCAGTCTTAATCTAATTATTGTCTACATTATTTATTTCTCTTTTAAAAATGTATCCTTGGATGAAGCAGTACTCAAACTGTTTGCATGAAGAACAGGAAGCAATGAAATGTTCAGAAGCTTCAGGTTTACCTGCAACCAATAAGGAAATTATCAAATCCTTGCTGCAACAATTCTTATTATGCTCAACTAAAACATTTAACATCACCAATGCTGAGTACAAAGTGAGCATTTGATTGTTTAGCTCCCTTGATATATTTTTTAATCAAGACCCAAAACTTACTAACAGGAAATCCCTGCTCTGCAGGCTAGACTGGGAAGTTAAGCGAAAGCAGCAGGGACAAAGCATTTCCATACTGTTGTAATGAAAACCACACAGGTATGTTGTGCTTCACTCAAGAGTGAGCACGTGCATCACCGACTCATAACAATATTGAATAAAAACATGGCTTAATAGTTTCGTTACATACAAAAACATGACATTTAATAAAAACTTGGAGATGATTTAACTCAAAGAAGTCATTTTAGGATTCAGGTAGGCAATGGATTATCCATTGTACATATTCATGTATGAAATCCGTATACCCCTGAACCCACATATACTCATAGCAGTTTAAATAAGATTGACAATCAAAACATTCACTGTAAACATCTAACTAAAATATCCAGAGTAAACAACTTGAAGGAATAAAATCTATATAGTACATTTCTAAATAACTTGCCCATCTTAAACAATTAAACATTCACATTAGCATCACCATAAAATAAGAAATTGGTCAATCTTAGTCCCACAGCCATATGCAAAAATACTCTTATTACAGTTCAGGGATCTAGCCGAGGTGGCAGGGGAAATGTTAGATAATACCCTCTGATCAGACTCCACAGGTAAAAAGGAGTACAGATGTCCTCACAAGAATTCATTCTAGGATTCTTGCAATTGGGGGGGTGGGGGTGTTAGCAAAATGCTATAAAAATAGTCGCCAATAGTCACAAAGGTCAGGCAGGAGATGTTTTTCCCCCGGGGCACTTCATAAGCTAAACAAGTCTGCTGATCAACAGCCTTCTAATGCAGTAATGTAAAGATTAACTAGGAAAAACGCATATAAATTCCGTCTCTTTTCCAGTCAATGCAAGTGTGGTTGCTTTGACAATAAATCACCCAGTTTTCATAATCCTTCAACATATTTGAGTTAACTGTACAGAATAGTCCTCAACCTATGGCTACAAATGAGACCAGAACTTCAGGTGCTAAGTATTGTGGTCATGAAGTGTGTGGTTCTACAAGCTATTGAATGAAGATGTGCACATGGCCTCCCCATTTTGCCTTTTTTTAAAAAAAAAAATGACATGATGTAATATGTCATGTGATGTTGTTCCTCTGAGGTTGTATTTACCTACTTTTAAGATCTGTTAAGGACCTAATGATTTGTCCAGATACATAAAACCATAGAATTCAAAGAGTGTATTTTCTTTTTCACACAACTGTACCTAATGACCATGGCAATTTGCTTAAACCACCATAGCAAAAAAGATTGTAAAATTTGGTGTGACTCATTTAACAACCATCTCATTTAGCAATGGAAGTTTCAGTCCCAACTGAGGTCATAAGTCAAGGACTGCCTATACATAAAAAATAAAATGGTAACTGCACTAATGTTTCCTGTGGCCAAAACAGAGACCTCAACTTTTAGATGGAGGATTAGAGCCAGAAAATGCCATTGTATTTATACAATTATGAATAAAGAAATATGTGAACATTTTGTGGCCACTATAGTGTAAGAAATGGGAAACCTAGCATTTTTATGGCAAACAAAGTGGTTTGAAAACATTTGTATAATGTGGAGTTACATGGAGTTATCAGATGATGAGGCAATATCCAAATTTTCTGTTTAACGACAGGTGATAGAACAAGCTGTTTACCTGAAGAAATCTATGGTGCTAATGGAAAGAGGCCTCTTTTAGAAGTCAAATTTGATCATACTCCTAGGACACAATATAACATATTAAGTCTGCTAAGGGCAGGCTAACTCTTCTGCTATGTGGCAATGCTTTGTGTTGATTTCTGAATGCTCTTAATGGCAACAGCAAGAGATTTCTCTTCATTTTTTTTAGAAAACTAATAAGAAATGATATTATATCATCACAAGCAAAAATACACACGAGTCAATAAGCACATTACTCAGATGTTGATTATGGATGCTTTTGTCAGACATAGACAGGCACCACTTGCAAAATACCCAAATGTAGATCATGTGACTGCAGGGCGTTTTGACAGTCATAAATGCCCACTGCTTGCTAAGTACCTGAATGTTGATCATGGAGCCATGGTGACATTGTGATAGTTGTAAATTCAAGGACCAGTCATAAAGTTACTTTTTCAGCACTGTTATAACAGTAGCTAAACAGGACTGTTGTTAACTAAGGACTACCTACATAGTCTAAGTCAGGGTGTCCAACCTTGATGACGTTAAGACCTGTGGCTCCAACTCCCCAAATTCCCCAGCCACTTCCACTCATTACTCTCAAGACCATATTGGTAAATTTTATGCCCACTTATTATTGTTGGATGACTTTTCCACAAGTCACAACACAGACTTTATTTTATGGCAAGGAACAGGATCTCACCAACAAGTTCAGTTTAGCTGAAAATATTCTTTTATTATTTAGCTTATAGTTTCTTCAAGTCATAGTTTTATAGCTTTTTACATGATATTGTATATTATTTTTAAATACTCTGTAATTATCTTAATTTAATCAGACATTATTTTAGATAAGATGTAAGCATTTCTATGTTATAGCAGGAGTCTGTGGCCTGGAGAACTGGGCTATACTGTTGGAGGTGAGCAGCAGGCGGGCAAGTGAGCATTACTGCCTCAGCTTCACCTCAGATAATCAGACTTTAGATTCTCATAGGAGTGTGAACCTTACTGTAAACTGTGTATGTAAGGGATCTAGCTTGCATGCTCCTCCCCCACCCCCCCAGTCCTTGGAAAAACTTGTCTTCCCAAAAACCAGTCCTTGGAGCCAAAAAAGTTGGGGACCACTGTTGAATTTCAAACAAGCTGTTTGTAAGTAATGTCCATTTTCATCTAGAGTAGTTAATGAAAATATGTGTTATGCCAGGGTCCCCAACCTCTGGCCATAGCCTGGTTTGGGCCATAGCCCATTGGGAACTAGGTTGCGGAAGTGGCACAAAAGTGTGTGAAGCTCCATTTGCTGCAAACAGTGGGCACATGTACGAAACCATTCTCTCCCCCCTCCCCCACGGCTACTATTTGGTTCATGGAGTTGGAAAGATTGGGGACCACTGTATTATACAGACAAACACTGATGTTTGTGTACAAATATACATACACATACACACATACAAAACTGAGTGTTACACATCTAATATATATATATATATATATCTAATATGTACGGTCTTCAAGTGTGACATCACATTTCAAATTTTTAAAAAGTGATTTTTGCCTATTTTCAAAGAGAAGCAAAGCACTATGTATTTTATTAATCACATTTCATTTACCAAAACAATTCTCTAAAGGCAGCCATTTAACTGCTCACAGAAAGAAACAAAATTTTTTACATTACTCAGAAGTAGAAAGTTGGAGATTCATACATACATTACAGAAGCTATAGAGAGGGAAACAAAAAGACCAAAACTATAATTAGGATAAATTTGGGGAATTAGAAAGTCTAAATCTACAGAGTTCCACAAGTCTCCAACAAAACAATCCAGAGTTGTAACTAGTACCCACAGTGCATAAATTGAAGTTGATCACCTTATTTCTGTGCTCGGCAAACAAAGTTACTGGGTCTGGTTTCTGAAGGTTACATTAAACTACTGTACAGATAAAGCCATGATTGAGTCAATTGCTGGAGTTTTCAAACATACTCAGTCATTATATTAAAGTGGTTCTTCCTCTTTCTCCTGTTTTAGTCTTTTGGAAAGATGCTGACTAATGATTGATAGAGGGTTGTCTTTGAACAAAGGGTTTGATATTGTCTTGTGAAACTGTGCCACTTCCTCTTCCCTGGAAAAAGAAAAGGGGAGAAATGTATCAATTAATTTGCTGGCATTACTTTTTTTTTTTTGGGGGGAGGGACTGAAGTACGAAGGATGCAGAAATCTCCTAACAAAAGACGCATGTTTTTAGTAAAGGAAAATATTTTGCTACACTATATTAATGTATTCAGATATTACTAACTTGACATAACCAAACTGATAGCATATGTACACTGAATACTGTAATCCATAAGAAGAGAGCTCTAAGAATTACATTTTAAATAAATCCTATTGCCAATGCTCTCAGCATATATTCTTATAATATAGAAAAATTAAAGTCACATTAACAAGGCACAGCTGAGCTCACCCACTGTCCTATTGTCTGTAAAAATATATATTAATGTACTTTTACAAAATAGTTCCCACTGGCATCTTCTTTACAGGAAAATGTTTCTACTAAATTAGAGAGCCTGATTTTGTGAATCTCTTCCATAGCCATATAATCCCATTTCCCCAGAAACAAGATGCCCTTGAGGGTTATCAGCCCTCCAAAACAAATGGGATGTGATGTAGAGGGCAATAGTGTGTAGGGCATTAATTGCTAGATTTTCTAGGAGAGGAAGCATTTTTTCCCCTATGGCACCTTTTGCCTTCCAGATATACTGAATAAAGCCCAACCAGAATGTGTTGGCTGGAGATTATGGGAGTTAAAATCCAAAGTATTTGGAGGGCACAAGACCATTCTAAGGGTAAATATCCCAGTTTGTTCCCAATTTGGCTACACATAGTCCTCAAATTACAACCATAATTGAGCCTGAAATTACAGCCATATGTCGTGGCAGTCATTAAACAGGTCAACATCTGTTTCCAGTTTTGCAACCTTTTTTGTGGTGGTCATTAAGTGAATACTGCAGTCATTAGATAAACCTGTTTCCTTCAAGGGGCATTTTTTTGTTAGAAACCAGAATTAAATGGCAAAAATCACAAAAATAATGGTCACATAACAGTGGGACTGTGTAAATGGCTGTAAATGTAATTGGGTTGTCAAATTCCCCAAATGCAGTAATTTGCAGGTGTGTATGTGCAGCCATCAGAAGTTCAAAACCAGGTCATAAGTAGCTCTGAGGAGATCTGTTGTAATTTTGTTTGCTAAATGATCAGTTGTTAAGCAAGTTGTACAACCTTCTCAATTATGGGCACTTCGTTACCAGGATTTTGATTGCCCTGTTTATTTCTGTTTAATTTCTGAGCAGCACATTAGATCAAATATCAATAGTATATGCTGCACACTAAATGCTGAGTAAAGGTCAACATGTATTATTATCTTTGATGCACTGCTCAATGAGGGACACTGTCAGTGGCTACATGAGGGTTTGACAGCAACAAATTGCTAGGGAATGTGAGATGGTGCAAGTACTACTTGTTTTGAATGTGCTTTCACAGCTACTGGTTAAGAATGGAATCTGTACAAATTCATCACACTGGCAATATCCGGGTGCCGCTCCTTTTCCCACAGCAGAACAACAGAATTGCTCTGCAATTGTGATAACAGCAGATTTTGGTGTCATTGTTCAAGAGACTTCTTTCCCTATCAATACTTACAAGACCTTGCGTTTCTCGGCTGATTTCATCTGGTTGAAATTTGTCAACACTTTCTTCTTCTTCTGCCTAAAGATCACAAAAATAATGGTGAATGCACTCTACCCAGTTTTGTTTTCTAAAAGCATCCATCACTTTTGAACAGTTTTGTGTTACTTTGAATTCCAAATAAATACCATTTCTATGACAGGAAGAACCATGTTACTTCCAACTTTGAAATAACCCGGAAACCTCATTTTTCTCATGCTATCGTTGTGTAAGCATCTATTAACTTATCAACTGAATAGTTGCTAAATTACACAATAGCAAAACAATTTTAAAAATTTGAGTTTGAGAATTTACTTTAAGGCAAATTGACAAGCTTATTGAAAAATGATCTGTAGATATACATTCCTGGAATAATAACCTTAAAGTTTCACATTTTCAATTATTTACCAATATTTATCTTCAATATTCAGGATAGTCCTGATTTTAGCTAAAACCTGCCTTCAGGAGTTTGCTCTTCTCTTTTGAAGCAAACATGTGTACCTTTGTATCCTTTCAGTCAACAAAGGATTGGAAAATTTTGAAAGCACATTCCTTAGTAGGAGCCAACAAAAAGTTTATTCCTAATCTTGATTAACAGCAAAAAGTGAGAGGGTTTTTTTTTTAAATTTATGTGTCTAGAACCTAAGCAAAGCCTAGGATCTTGAAGCTTTCTTATAGGCAGTTACAGTTTGCTTAAATGAGAACCATCTATTAAAATACTCAAAGCACTCACATTTTATTACGCTGTTTGCAGAACTTGCTTACTGTCACCAGGTCTGAAAGCTCAGGCAGGGCATCCAGCAATTGATGCATATCTCCAACAACTGGAGTAGCTTTCCGCTTTGCCTCTGCTTTGTGCTGCTGCTTTGCCAACTTAATGCTCTCAATTTCTATTTAAGGGAGAAACATTCATTAGGAAAGTACTTTAACATTCTGTGAAACTTAATTTTTAAATTGTGCACTGCTGCCTGAATAAGCCCTGCAGTATAAATGCAATGATAAATGCAAAGCTCCAAAAATAACGAAATATCAGCAGTAAGTCAGCAATAAGATTAATGGAACAATGTGCTATGAGTCAGTAATCCAAAGAACAAATGAATGAATCTTATAAGGGGAGGAGGGTATGTTGGATATGTTCACTGCCTTGTAAAAGTAATAATAATAAAAATAATATAGGTGGGATGCAAATAAATAAATAAAAAGAATGAATAAATACACCTACTAGGTTTTATGGTTTGGGAAAATAGTAGTTTTTGAAGTTGAAAGTTCATATTTTATATTCTTCTCTCTAAACTAGGTAAATACGAGGAATGTGTTATCCTTGGGTTAATGTCCTCAGATGAGCCTCTGCTCCAACTATGCCAACTTTCAGAGAAACCTGACAAATATATAAAGAATTCTCCATTTTCAACAGGGTCTCTACATAACAGGTTGTCCTAGAGTTATGTCAATAGGGATCAACATTTCCACTGCTAAGCAATGTAGTTGTAAAGTACAAAGTAACATGACCGCATTGCTGAATGATGGCAATCCGAGCAGTCCTGGCTGCTGTTGAAACCCCAGGACTGTGCGAGTCGTTGAAGTGAGCGCCTCACATGATCATGATTTGGTCCCAGGCAAACAAGCTGGTGGGGAAGGTACGAATGGGAGAGTGCTAGAGTTCGGAGGGCAGTAGAGCGGGCGAGTGGGTGGGTGCTGCAGGCAAGTGCTATGGAGCATGGGTGGGCATCTGCTATGAAGCATGGGAAGGTAGCATAGGAGAGAATGCCGCAGGTACTACAGAGCCTGTGCGGGCAGGCAAAATAGTGGTGGAGGCAACTTGAGGGAGCAACTTGCAATCTCCTGCAACCTTCCCCATGGACTTTGCTTCTGGAAGGTCAGAAGAAAGGGTTGTAAGTGATGATCATGTCATCTTGGGATACTGCAACCATCATAATTGCGAGCTGGTTGCTAAGCACCCAAATTGTGAGGAAAGTGCAATGGCAAATTCGAGGGCCGGTCACAAATCTCCTTGTTCAATACTGTGTAACAGTCATTGAATGAAGGGTCATAATTCAAGGACAACCTGTAAAAATTTACTATCTTGAACAGCTCACCATATTTATTTAAGTTTTTCAGAAAATATCTGTCAAAACTTTTCTTTAAATGGGCTTCGAAATCAAAGCCTATGCCAATGGGTTTATCTCAACATTGATACTACTGCTTAGATTTTTAAAAAAACCGAACAAAAAAAAATCAAATACCTGAATTATAACAGTCTGGTACATAATAGGTATTCTGCAATCTCTTGATTCACCCCTATTTTTAGTGCAAAGTAAATGAAACCACGTCCTTCTTAAATAAAGGTAAAGAGAAGCACCCCTCCCTAGTACTGAAAATAGACATGTGATATACTTAATAATTAATAGTTTATTGCCCTTTTAAAGTGTTAAGAAACAGGAATCTAAAGCGCTGGTTTTATTCTCCCAACTTGTAGCAACAGCTTTCTTATATGAAACAGACAGACACATTTTCTGTTCTTTCTTTTGGAAAGATTTGTATCTGATCAATAAAATTTTCAAGGAGAAACATTTTATGCAATTACTTCATTCAGGAAATAGCTAAAGTTTGTTCAGTCATGTTGTCAAGATATTTACTCTCTGACTAAATATCAGTAAATTGGGGGAAAATATTACTATTCTTTTAGCTTTGTTCTGACCTAATGGTCCTTTAAAGGTTTCTGGTAATTCAATAAGAATGAAAGACAGAAGAAAAAGAGAAAAAATAAATATTTATTCATTCCAGGTTACAATAATGAATGACAGCATTTTTAGCTTCAACAGTACAAGCTCAAAAGCTTCAAAGTGCTAAAACAATCGGCCAATTTTACTGCAATTTATTCAAAGGCTTGATATAATTTTAAAAACTCCTATTACTGTAATGTTCAAAAGAAGACTGAAAAGTACATATTTTGAGCTGGAATATTAGTTCAATCTGGTTGTCTTTTTCTTAACTGAAGACCTAGCCAACATTATCATGGATTCCTCTCCCCGACCGTCTCTGTATGAACTATTGAGCTGCAAGCATTCTGTTAATTCAGTTAGTACATTATTACTTCCCTGGTCATTTTATTCCTTCTTCCTTGAGTTATGCTGTTTTGACATCTCAACATACAACTTTCATTTGACCTGACATAGTTGCTTTTTATAGATGCTTATGAAAAATATGGACTGTATATACTTTTCTTTGGAAGCACTCTCTTGGCTAGTTGTCAGTATTTTCAGCTCCGCAACACTTCTTTTTTTGGTCTGCAGTTATGAAGTTGTGTTGCTTCAAAGCTTTCCAAAAATGTCACTTACTTAAAGCTTGCACATACCTAATTTTGAATTCCTTTCCTATGAAATCGTTTTAGGGGTTAAGCCACAGGGTACATTTTTAATGGTCAAAATTTGAATTATTTTTCTTCCTTTCTCAATTTAACATGATTTATTTGTGACCGGAATGGAATACATAAAACTGCTATTATTCCATTAGGATGAACTTTAACTCTCCAGTTGTCAAAAGAAGTAGGACAAAAACAGAATGTCTTCTCTCCCCTCCCCACCCCAAAAAAACCAAGCAGAAAGCAAATCAACCTTTGAAAATATATTTGCTTTGATAGTTACAGAATTACATTTGCTAATCAAGTAATTAAATCTCCTAACAATTAGTTTACTACATTGATGTTTAAGGAAGTAATATCAACTGTTTTGTAGACATACAATTGTAACTGATTATTGCTGAAGTAAAAAAAAAAAACCTGCAACATTACATCAATTTCCTAATTTCAGCTACAGGGGATAATAAAATTTTATTTTCATATATTTCTTTCTTATGCACCGCCAACTCAGTCTTGACCCCTGGCAAGTGCCTGGACAAATCCCTGCAGTTCTCCTGGCAAGGTTTTTTGGCAGCATCCTAGGGCTGAGAAAATGATTGGCTCAAAGTCACCCAGTTGGCTTCCGCCTAAGGTGAGACTAGAACTCATGGTCTCACAGTTGCTAGTCTACTATAATACCTTAACCATCACACCAATCTGGTTCTCTTCTTTCACCTATAGCTGTATCTATAAAGGGCCATCCTGTGACAGTTCAATTGAATTCAAATCAATTACTTGGTTACACTTTTTGTAGTTTTCCTATCTTATCCTTTCCCCTTCCCTTCAGTAGTTCAGCTATTTCCCAAAGAATAGTTAGTACAAGGATAAGAGTACAAGGATAAGACATTTTGTCAGACTTTCCATTTTAATTTCCTCCCTAACTAACAAACTGCAGGGAAATCTCTGCCCTCTAAAAACAGCTGAGCTGTTATTATTAAGTCTCATTATTTTTCTTCTCCAATCATTCTCTCATTACATCAGGTATTTATAAGTTCAAATCATAGATATGCTAATGATCTTCTAAGATTGAAGTGTGAAATTGGTTCTATAATATCTACTATGTTATTCATTTTATCATTATTATTCATTTTATTGTCCAGAGATCATTAAAATAACGGTTATCTTTAATGAAAGCTCAGTGAGTTAACTGCATTTTTTAATCTTGATATGAAACATCTCACTGATATTTGTTTGCAAAATCTACCGTGTTTCTCATATAATAAGGCTGGGTCTTATTTTTTTTTGAGCCCCCCAAAAATGGCTAGGCCATCTTTTCGGGGGTGACTTAATTCCCCCCCCCCTTGTATCTTCGGGCGGGTGGCGACGGCTTGGATGTTGACCTCGGCGTTGGTGGGGCACTTCGTATCAGGGTCAACGCAGGCAGCACCATATCCGGGTGTGCAACAAAAGTACTTCCTAACGGCAAGCCCCCCCACCATTCCCCCCATTTCGCATGTTTTAAAATAGGCCTAAATTTGGGGGGAGGGGCTTAATTTCATTTCATGACTATAAAACATGCTGGGACTTCCTATTGGGGGAGGCCATATTGTTGGAGAAACAGGGTATATAGCACAATCAGTACCCGGTTTAAAAATACACTTTGTCTATCCTGAGAAACAATTTTTGGTTATTAAAATGTCCTCACAGGAAATCGTTTTAGTTGTTAAGTGGCCTTCCAGGATTCCACTTATGAAGAAGCTCTAGATGTCTATGTTCCTTTGTTCATCCCACTTCCTTTGTGCTGAATCATGAAATCCCATATTTCTTGTCACGAGTGGCTCATTATTTTCTTTCCCCTTCTACTCCCATTTACTTTATGGTAGCCAAAGACATTCCTCTTTAAGGTAGCCAAAGCCTTTCTCTTTTTTCGGGACTATCTAAAATGTACGATGAAGTGCAGTGTGTGAAGGTAAGGAATAAAATAGGGGCTTCCGGTGATGTCGCATCGTGGCGGTGCAGGGAAACTCTGTCCTGCTCCCCTGCATCTGTTTTTTTTTTTTTTGCCTTTGCATAGCCGTTTGTGGTGCGGTTGGATCCTGAAGGGATCACTGAAGTGAGGAGAGACTCTTGGAGCCAATCAGGACTTGGGATCCCGAGGCAGTGAGGAAGAGAGCCCAAAGTCCGGGGTGAAAGAAGTCAGCCTGGCGCGGGCAGACCCGAAAACACGACAAACCAGCAAGGAAAGGAAGCAGTGAGGAGATAGCAAGCTGAGATTGGGCAAGCTATCAGTAGGAGAAATATCTTTTGTATTACAACTGGAACATCGTGGGAAGAAGAACTGCTTGTATTACTGAAACCCAAAGTGAAAGGAGTGAAGGTGGAAAGTGACGGCAGCGATCTAGTTTTCTATCCCCAATGCTGGGAAATAGTGGAAATACAACTTTAAAAAAGAAAATCGAGAAGGAGAGACAAGGGGATATTACTGGAAGGAGCCCTCTGTCATCAACTGCTTGAAGCGAGACTACTGAATCTATTCCGCTTGAGAAAGGGACTTGGGACTTGGACAGAACTTAAAAAGCTTTGAGGAGTGACGGTGCAGACTATGGAGGTGGCCATTGAAAGTAGACGACCTCGGTAAATTGTATCAACGTAACTGGAGTGATTAATAGAACTGAGAATGGAACGGAATTGATACAAAATAAGCTGGATAAATATTTTCTATTTTAGCTGTCTCTACTATTGTATTTAAAATTTGAATAGAGTTAGTTATTTATGTATTTAGGTATTCATTACTATTTAATAGTAAGATAAGGTGACAGTAAGATAATAAGAGATTCTATACTCCCCCTCTTGAAGTATTTTTCCCTCCTTTGAATTTACTGGGCTTGGATAGTTTTATTCTATATATATCTATGTTATATACTTAATATATCTATATATACTTAATAATAAGAGACTAATACTGATTGGTTATTCTATATAGAATTTGGCCTGGGAAGTGATATTTATTAACCTTATAATTTAATTTCTTTGTAATTTCTGTTTCGGATATTGCCCCCCCTTTCCTTTCCCTTTCTTATATATAGCTGATTTATTGTAGATTAATGAATTTAGTACATTGATTAGTACAATGACAACATAAACAATTGCTCTTTCTTCCTTTCTCTTTCTTTTCCCCCTCTCTTGGTTGGATATTGTGGTCTATTAAGAGATAAGAAGTGTTAATTTAAATTTTTAATTTTATACTTTATTTAGAAAAGCAATAGATAAAATACTGTATTATAACTATTTCAAATATTTATATCAGGTTATAACACTGTGGGATATTTATTTAGTTCATTAACAAGACTAATCACTGGACTATCTGAGATCCGATATTAGAATACAGTTATTAAGATTTATTAAGTCCTTAATTTATTCCTAACTGAGAAGTTAGTTTAATAACGGTTGATAAGGTTTTGAACGTTTGAGTACATAGTTGATTAACTGGCAATAAGCTTTAAAACAAATGGGGACTGGAAATTAACTTAACCATTCAATAATAAGAATTTCAGATTTATTAATAAGGGAAATCAAAAGCATAAAATATTGATAAAGTTGATGGTAATTGGTAACATGATCTGGGATAATATAACTAGAATAGTGGATGAACAGTATAGAATTATTAAAGGTATGATGAGCAGTATCACTACCATCACAAAGATTGGGAGAAAATCTGTACAATCAGTAGCATTACCTAGCCCTGCACCAGCGACACAATGAACGATTGAAGGGATGTTGGCCCTGGAGAAATCAAATACTTCAACTGGCTCTCAATCGGTTCCAGCTACGCTGTTAGCAATTCAAGGAACGATGTTGGCACTCCAGGAGTTGATGTCAAAAAACCACACTGAAAGTAGGGCCGATAGAGAAACAATGAAAACAGAATTGAAAGATGAAATAGGGGAAATGAAAATTGAAATCAAGAACTTGGATGGGAAAATAGGCCAGATTCCAATAAGATAAATGAAGAAAAGATTAGAATAATTGAAGAACAAGCCAACCAAACGGAGACGAAACTAGAACATATAGATAAAAATATTACAGACCAGAACAAAGAGATGGAAGAGACTTTAATCCACCTCAAGATGGACAGAGCCTCCTAGTACCTTAGATTTCAGAATGTGGAGAAGATAGAGAAGAAAACCTAGCATTGACAATGGCCAAAATACTCGCGAAACTCTTACAAAGAGATAAAAATGAGGTAGTAAACGAATTGGATGACGTGTATAGAGTTCACACAAGTTACGCGAGGAGGCACAGACTCCCCCGGGAAGTTCATATCAGGTTCGCTAGGAGGTGAGTTAAGGATATAATCTACAGGATCTCAAGAGAAGAAACAATAAAATATAAAGGTAGAGAAGTAATTGTGCTGAAGCAGGTGCCAAGAGGAGTCCATGAGCAGAGGAAAGATTACAGATTCCTCACTAATTACCTTAATAAAAAAAGCATTTCCTTTAGATGGATCATTCCAGAGGGTATCTTGGCAACATGGAAGGAGAAGACAGTGAAAATAGACAGTTTAATAAAGGAACAAGAATTCTTCGAACAAATAGGTGGAATAGAAGAGGAACTGAGTAGTAGAGATGAGCCCGAGACTTCAAGCCAAGAAGAATCACAGTCTAAAGCTAGAGGGAGGGAGAGAGAGAAAGAGAAGGAAAGAAGAGAAGAAATAGCCATTCGAGAAGAGACAGGAGTGAGAACTAGGAGTCAAACAACGGCTAAACCTAACGAGGGATAAAAGCTAGAGGGTAAATGGAAAGAGGAATGAAACTAATATCGATGAACATTAATGGATTAAATGACCTACCTAAGAGGAAGAGAATATTTTTCAAATTAGAGAAGCAGAGAGCCGATATAATATGCCTCCAAGAGGTTCATATTAAAAAACAGGATCAGAGCTATCTACAAAATAAAAGATTGGGGAAAATGTATACAACATTAGCAGAGGAAAAAAAAAGAGAAGTGGTACTGTATATTATAGAGGAAATAACCTCAAAATTGATTTATAACGATACAATGGGGAGAATATTAATGGTAGAGGTGGTCCTACAAAATAAAAGCATGATGTTAGTGGGGATATATGCCCCTAATAAAAATCAGAATGAATTTTATAAAACTTTATATGAGAAATTGATAGAAATTGGCAACCCAAGAATTTGTATATTTGGAGACTACAATGCAATTGCAAATAACAATCAAGATTATGCATGTGAACAAAAGCATCAAAAAAAACCAGAATATATTGCTCAAAAGTTTTTTTGAGATGGCCGAAGAACTAGAATTAGTGGATGCTTGGAGGAAGCTAAACCCAGGGGTGACTCAGTTCACTTTCTTCTTCAGTCTGCATAAATCATGGTCTAGATTGGATATGGCATGGGTAAACAGTGACTTATTTAAGGAGATCCAGCAAATAAAGATTTTAACTAACACCTGGGCAGACCACAACCCGCTGCAGATAGATTGGAAGGACCGAATCCATAAGAAAAGTAGATGGACACTTAATTCACAACCATTGAAAGAAAAAAAGTTACAACCAAAAAATTAGGGAAGAATTGGTTATTTTGAATTGAATAAAAAACAGGATACCTCATTGCAGAATCTCTGGGACACAACAAAGGTGTATTTAAGGGGAATATCTATAGCATATATAGCAAATAGAAATAAAAAAGATGGGAAAAACAAAATACCCTAATAAAAAAATAGAAGATTTGGAGAACAGACAAATGGAAACTCCGGGAGATGAGCAAATTAGAAATGAGCTGGCGCTAGCAAAGCATGAAATGAACATTTTAGACCAGGAAGAATTAATTAAGAAGCTACAATATACAAAACAAAATTATTTCAAACACACAAATAAACCTGGTTGATGGCTAGCATATAAATTAAAAAAAGAAAATCAGAAAAGAACAATATACCAATTAGTGAACAAAAATGGAGTAATAGAGACTAAATTGGAAAAAAAGAAGGTAATTGTAAGAGAGTATTTTGAGAATTTATATAAACAAGATAAAGTAGATTTAAACAAAATAGAAGAATATTTGAAAGAAGGAGCTATACATCCACTATCAGAGGATAAAAAGGAGTTACTTAATAAAGAAATAACCTTGAGTGAACTAAAAGAGGCGATCAAAAAACAAAAAAAACAATAAAGCCCCAGGCTCAGACAGTTTTCCAAGTGAGTTATATAAAGAGATAGGAGCGGTATTAGAGAATGTGTTGCTAGAGATCTGCAATGAGGTATTACTGAAAGCTAAAATTCCAGAATCATGGAAGTAAGCGTATATAACACTAATCCCCAGAGGATGCAGATGCCAATCAAATAAAGAACTATAGACCAATATCTCTTCTAAACTCAGACTATAAAATTTTCATGACTATAATGGCAGAAAGACTAAAGAAAGTGCTCAATGACAAAATTAACCCTGACCAAAATGGATTCCTTTCCACGAGACAGATTAGGTATAATACGAGAATGATAACAGATATATTAGAATTTTATGAACTGCACCCAGGAAATCAAGTGGCCCTTGTCTTCCTGGATGCACAAAAGGCCTTTGATAACCTCAACTGGGATTTTATGAAACACCAGATTAACTTGATGAAATTTGGTGGTAATTTTGCAAATACGCTATATTCAATTTATGCCACACAAAAGGCAAACGTACTGATAAATAGAGAAGCTACCAAACCATTTGAGATAAAGAAGGGCATTAGGCAGGGATGCCCGTTGTCAGCAGCAGAGGTGAAAAGCAGACTTCATAACAATCCTAGAAACATTATTGGACAGAATTAGATCGAACAAAGAAATTAAGGGAACAAAAATTAATAATCAAGAGTACAAATCACAAGCATTTACGGATGACATGGTATTTGTCATAGAAGAACCAATAGATTTGGGACCAGTATTATTAAATGAAATAGACAAATTTGGTAAATTGGCAGGATTAAAAATTAATAGGGAAAAGACCAAAATGTTAGATAAAAACCTAACAAACAGTAAGCAAAAAGAACTAGAGGAAACGATGGGATTACAAATCGTGAATAAGATTAAATATCTAGGCATTTGGCTAAGACCTAGAACATTATCCCTGAGGGAGGGCAATTATACCAAATTATTACAACAAGTTGGAAAGGATTTGGAAAAGTGGAACAAAATGCAAAATTTCACTATTAGGTAGAATAGCAACGATTAAGATGAATGTCCTACCCAAAATCTTGTATTTATTTCAAACAATTCCGGTACTATTGGACAAATTTTTTTTTTAAGAAGTGGACAAAATCGTTATGAAATTCACTTGGGCAGGAAAAAAAACGAGAATAAAAAAAATCTACTTACAAGACAATAAAAGCAATGGTGGCCTTGGTCTCCCTGCCTGGGAGACCTACTACAAAGCAACAGCACTAGTGTGGATAAAAGACTGGATTAAATTGGAAAACAAAAGAATTTTAACACTCGAGGGCCATGATTTGGAAATAGGATGGTACGTATTTTTGTGGAACCCAAATAATAAGAGTCATTCATATTTCTCCAGACACACTTTACATAAATCCTTGATTAAAATCTGGATAGATATTAGAAGAAACCATTATATTAAAATCCTGAGGTGGCTTTCAACAATGGAGGCGATGTTCCATCCTAACACGATGGACATTAGCAAAAAGCTTAAATACCACCAAATACTAGATAATGAAAGATCACTTAAATTGATTCAGGTGCTAAAAACCCAAGGAATATTTGGTCCTACTTTCAAATAAAAATGAGACATATTAGGGATGCAAAAGAAAACGGATTTGAAACAAAAGATACTCAATTAGATAAAATACTCCTGGGCCCAGAAAAAAATATGATATCCAAATTGTATAATTTTTTACTAGGGCATGAATTAGCTGAGGAAATTGTGAAAGGACCAATGTTAGCTTGGGCAAAAAACTTTGGTAATAATACACATTATTATTATATTATTATATATATGTAGATTTGGATGATTGGGAGGGAATTTGGCAAAAAAAACCCTTACATTAACAAAATCAATACCATATAAGGAAAATTTATATAAAATGATATATAGATGGCATCTGGCACCTTCTAGATTAGATAAAATATATCCAACAGCAAATCCAAGTTGTTGGAAATGCAAAGAGAAACTTGGTACCTATTTCCATCTTTGGTGGACATGCCCTGAGATTAAAAAATATTGGACAAGGATAAGAATATGGATAGAAGAAATTATCGAATGTGGACTGGAGTGGAAACCGGAACTGTTCCTCCTGGGAATGATTAAAGGGGAATACCCTCCCAAAGTGAGATATCTGATCCTCCACTTATTAACAGCGGCGCGAATTTCTTTAGCGCAATATTGGAAAAGGCCCGATGTACCACCGATACACATTATTATTCAAAAAAGCTATGAATGCACCAAAATGGAGAGGCTCACGCTCAAATTAAATGAGAAGGAAGAGTCAGAGTATTATTTGGTATTGATAAGTGGTACAGCTGGGTAGAGCACAAGAAAAAAGGTATACAGGATAAATGAACCCAGGACACATACTATAGTTGTATATATTGAATGTATAATAACAACGATTTCAAGCTTCTTGTCTATTATATAAATATTATGAAGGCTCCATTCAATTAACCAATACAGTTATAATCCAATAGTAATAGCAGAATAATATATTATTCATTAACTAATATGTAATTGATAAGGGATAAGGAATACTTGCCAATGATTACTTACTACTGTTTACTATGAGCTATCAATCTTAATATCAAATGTAATAGAAAGAAATATGTTTATTGTTCTAGTTATATTTTTTTATTCTTACATATTTGTATATTTGTTTGTGTTTTAATCTTTTGTAAATAAAGTCTATTTTAAAACTCAAAAAAAGGGTAAGGAAATAAAATAATTGACAATGTGGATTCAAAGAGATCTTAGATCTGACTGAAAAGCAATCCAATGCACATTATAATCCTAACTAGCCAACACAATTAACACCAAAATATTAAACATTAAATCAGCAGTCTTCAAATGTTTGTTTCTGGGAACAGAAGTATTCAACATACACAAAACCTTATCTTATCAATTAAAATTGAGAAGGCTCTCTGGAAACAGGCAGAAGAAGCACCAAAGTCACCCCATTTTCTCCATATACTTAAATTATACTTCTTCTCCAGTGAGGAATCGTTCCAGCTTCTCTACAGCCCCAGATCATTTTAGCCATCAAATACAATATAGAACACCAAAGTGGCCTTGGTTTCTACACTCCTACTAGACTTATCTGCCTCCCCAGGCAGAAACCTAACCTTCTCAACAGTCAGACTATGGCTCGCTCACATGATTACTTCTTATGTAATTTTTAGGCAAGATCTTGGGACTTGGGGGCAAAAATCCTAGCAATTATAGAATTACAGAACGGGAATTATTTCTCTATGGTTTATTGCTGTAATTAAAAGGCATTACATGATGATCTACTATATAATATTTTGCATTTGTATTTAATATGCACATATCTAAGCATAGTACGATTTCTATGTATTTAAGAAAATTAGATACGTTTTGAAATAATTTGAGCCAGCAGAATTATACATCCCATTGTCAGAAATAACTGTTCAGATTGATTCTTGTTCATATTTCCAGGAGCATTTTCTTGTTGGCATACTGTATTAACAATCCAGCTATCTGTGAAAATCATCAAACAAATACTAACTTTGCAGCCATCTCTCCTTACGCATCTTCATTTTTTCTTTCTTAGACATTACTTTTTCATGTTCATCTGAAACACAAGAGAAATAATAATGTTTCTTTGCATCAAGGAACAATATATTCTCTATATGCACTTCAATTTTAAATCTGGATTTTGGAGAGACAGTATTGCAAACAAATGTAAACAACTGAACAGAAAATAGAACATATCAAACAGTCCACATCTTACTAACTCTGTAGTAAATAATTAATAAAGAGGACTTAAAATATGCTAACTACACTACATAAATATCATGATTGGGATGCTAGTCCATAAGCACCCAATTACTGGATTATAGATGATATCTTTAATAAGGTTTTATGTGAAAACAAAACATAAATTCTAAAAAAAGATAACTCCTATTGTAATTGCTTATTGTAAAAGTGATAGAAACCAATATCCCTTCCAGATGCAGAAAATCCATTGTTTCAATTCAGAAGTGAGATACTGATCACAGAACATGCAACTCATAGTGTGCCCCTTACAAGTTTATCTTTATTCATTCCTGATAGTATAGGGAAAAGGCAAATATCCCCAATATGTACTACATGAATGGGATATGAATGGCTACCTCAGACTGAACTAGGATGTTTTAAGAGGGCACAAAACTCTATAATTTTGTGTTATTTATCCTCAGAAGCAAACTGCAACATTCTTAATAAACCTCTAATTTGCATCCTTTTGCTTGCTCGGGTATCAAAAAAGGAAGTTTGCAAAATGGATTTCAAACATTGGTAAATCAGCCTTGCCCTTTCCCGAAATTATTTTTAGCACTGTTATTATCTGCTGCATGAAGAGGACACTGACAACCACCAAAGCTTGCTCTTCTTTTCAGTCAATATTTGTGAAATGGCATTTTCATTAGCAACTTATTGGATTTCCGAACTGTGTACTCTTCCAGTTGAATGCTTCAGCATATATTCTGATTTGGCATGGACAGATATGTGTGAAGGGCAAGGTCACTGAGCTTTAATATAAATTCAAAGCAACAAAATGAAAGCCGTAGCTTGTTTCAACTACATTATAGTCCAGGGGTGTCAAACTCAATTTCATTGAGGACCGCATCAGAATTATGGTTGCCCTCAAAGGGCCAGTTGCATGGAGGACTATGATGACTCACAGCAGCCAGGTGGATGTGGCTGGGTGGTCACAGTTGGGATGCTGCAGCTAGGTGGGCATGGCTGGTTCAATGCCGCTCACTGGGCACGGCTGACTCGGGACTGGGGTGGGACAGAATAAGTCACCTGGATCACTCAACATGTGGACAATCTGGTGCCTCACAAGCTCGCCTCCCCAAACTGCTGGTGCGTACACGTACACACACACACACACACACACACACACACACACACCACATTCTAAGTTTGGGTACTTTTATCCAGAGAGGAAGGAGAGGGCCTTCTCCCTAAGCCCAGGCATGATTGGCAGTTTGTAAGCTCATGGATAAAAGTCTCCAAAGTTGGAATGGTGCATGTGTGTGCGTGTGCATGCGTGCGCACAGCACAACAAAGGTGATGTTGTTCTCCCAATCCCAGACACCATTGACATTTCCCTGTCCAGTGTTCCCTCCCAGGAGGCAGAGGGAAACTCTGCTGCATGTAGAAGTGCGGAGGGGAAAGTTTGCAACAAGCTCCCTGGTCCTGCATGAGGGAGGCTGCCATTCTCTAAAGGGAATCCCCCATTTCCAATCGTGTATGATAAGAATGCTGGCTTGTTGGAGCAGCCTTCCATCCTCCTCTCCAGAGATCTGTCAAGGGAGAAATGGGACTCAAGAGGAAACTGCTTCCTGCAAACTTTTTCCTCCACACTTCCACATGCAGCAGCATCGTCCTCCTGCTCCTGGGGGAGGGGACAAGGCTGGGAGCAGGAAATCCAGAGATCTCCAGCGGAAGAAGGCAAGATCAGGGCGAGCACCAAAGCATCATCCACCAGAGGCGCCTTGTTGTCCTTCTCAGGCCACGCGGAGGACCCCTGGATGGCGGTACAGGCTGCCCAGTGCAGGCTGCCCAGAAGGCAAGCACCTAGCCCGGCCCTGGAGTTCCCAGGTTACCAGGACCCCACAGCCCAGCCCAGCTCCTCACTCACATTCTTCTCAAGACTACTGCTGCTGTGCTTACTCTCCTTGCCAGGTTGCTCATGGTGGGTGCAGGAGGGCAAAGTGCATGGGTCAGAGGGACACCCACCCCGTCTCCAAGCAAGGAGACATGGCTTATAAGCGAAGCTTCCTCAGCGATAGGATGGGAGACCACCAGGAGAGGCCAGGCGGAGGGGACAAGGTGATGGCAAAAGGGCAGCATGGCTGCTGGTGGCCAAGTGCTAAGGAAGGACTTCCCTCACATTCCAATCTCCCTCCCTCCCTCCCTCCCTCACCCCAGACTCCATTTTTGCTGGCAGAGGGCTAGCAAAACAAACTAAGAACAAAACAAAAGGAGAAATGTTTCCTCTTTTGCATTTGAGCATGCAAGAAGGGACAGTAAAGGAGAAGGGGAAAGAGAAAGGACAAAGAAAAAGAAGGAAAGATGGGAAAAGAGCAAGGGAAGAAAAAGGAAAGAGGGGAAGGAAGAAAGGAGAATGAGGAAGGGAAGAAGGGAGGGATTATAATTAGAGGGAGAGAGTATCTAAGGGAAATCCTGCCTTAGCACTTAGCCACCACATGGACCCTCGACACGAGTGACATTGAGCTGACCACACCCACTCCAGCCTCCCAAGGTTAAATACAACCCTGATGCAGCTCTCAATGAAATCAAGTTTGACACCCCTGGTCTACAGAACTGAAACCACAATTTTATACTATAATTGATTATATTGCCATGTCACTATAATGGCTCCATGTAGCTTTCATTTAAGTTTTAGAATTAATAAGTGGGCATGTGGAGACAGGAAAAATAGAATACTCTCCATATACATTCCCCCCAAAAGTTGTCTGCCCCTGCTGAATAACATTCTTTCCTAACCTGGGCACGGGGAGTTCTAGCTGTGGTTGTTCAATCCATAGAACTATGGAGGGAACCAGGACTGGGGAATCCACCCTTACATTGGACAATGCAAAAGGAATTGAAACATTAGTAGGAGGGCATTAGCCTTTCAAAACTGGCAGAATGTTGAAAACGTTGGGAGACTTACAGACTTGGTGAATATTTGAGAGGAGATGGGCTTTTGGAATGGAGCAAGCAGAACAAGAAGAAATATCTAGAGAAGTTATGTTCAAACTCTTTTCAACTTTTTTTCCTCCTGCACTATATATTGCCTGTTCCTTTCTTTTGCAAGGGCTGGGCCTTTTTCCATCTGTCATTTGTGGTCACATGGTCAGATTTGTTCCTATGTAGTTCACACTGATAGTGTTGACGGTATAAGAGCAGGAAGGAAAGGAAGAAGTTCCACTACATAAACAAAAGTTTGTTCCATAATATTGACAGTAGCCTGTAAATTCATTTTACAAATATTTTTCCTTCTTGAAAGGCCTGGAAAATATTTTGCTATTAATTATTAAATATGCAAATGAAAATCAAGATTATCCAAGCTTAAAATGATCAGTAACTTTATTAGAATCAACAAGGACATTAAGGGATGTCTAGTTCTCCAGAACCTTTATCAGTCAAAATGTAAGAAAAGCAAAGAATGAAGAAGCAAATAAACTTTTTTAAAAATTGGCTACATCTGGGATGTTACAGCCTCTATTGCTTTAAACTCAGATCTAATGATATCTATATACAATGTTATGTTCCAAGACCTGACTGTTTTATTTCCAAAAATGTAAGTCTCATGAAAACAATTCATTCTGTAATCTAGTTACCATAGAAATTGCAAAATATTAGTATTGAATGTAATAAATGTTTGACTCAAATGTTAGGAGTTTAAAAAAGTGATTTTAGAGGGTAGATTTGAGATTCTTGAAATAGCAACTTTTAGCTCATAAAAGTTCTGAAAATTATACAAGAGCTAATTGTTTTGTAAAAATGTAAATAATTTTAATGACTGAAAAGTAATAGATTGGAGGATGCAAGTTTCCCAACAATTAAGGCATCCATACCACAGTGAATTAGTTAAATAATATTACAGAGTAATACTGTACTGGATTATCAGTACTATAAGAACAGTTGTCCATAAACTCTGTCTTGAACTAAAAGCAGACAAGCATATATAAGAAAACTTTTTTTTGGGGGGGAAATATCATATTAGCAAGAATTACATGCCGATCTTCTAGCTGCTCATGTCTAAGCACCAGAAGGTAAAAAATCTGTATTCTTTTAAATATAGAGCATTCTTGGACTAATTTCTAAATTTTATGTAGAAATCCTCTCTTGCAAGGGACAGGAAGCACCACAAGATACTTACATAGTGTGTGCATATCTGTATGCATGTGTATATTTGTAGATAGACAGGTAAACTGAGGAACAGTTTAACAAATAACAGCAACTAGGAATTTCTTAAAAGTTAAATAATTTTACAACAGTCATTTTTGCAAGTTGTTGTTTAGGAAAAGATTAGCCTAACTCAGGGGTGGGATACTACAGGGTTAACTACCGGTTCAGGATTTACGAGCTTCCCTGCCTGCAATCATCATCAGCTGCCTGCAGAATAGCAGCCTTTGAAACAGCCCTCTTTTCTTGCTTTTCTAACTGCAGCTGTGCCTCTTTCGGCAGCTATAGTTGAAAAACCAGGAAATAAAGATCAGGTAAGAGCCCAGGTGGGTGGGAGGGCAAAAACATCAGCAGACATAGAACCGGTTCTGTGTCTGCTGCTCTTCAGAGCTACCGGTTCTACAGAGGTGGACAGAACCGGTAGAAACCCACCCCTGGCCAAACTCTATTATTACACTAAAAATACAGGACATTAAACAAATCAGCAGTAAGTTTTTGAGCTGCAGAGTTTTCCATTCTCTTCTGAGCAATTTTGACATAAATGTACTTCGTACATAGTCAGAGAGGGAAGAGTATTATGAGCAACCCCCCCCACCACCACAAAGATAGACTTCGAGAACTCAACTTGAGTTCTCAACTTGAACTCAAGTTCCCAACTTGAGTAAAATGTGTGCTTTTGGAAGCAAGCACTGATTTAAGTTAGGGAGATGAACTAGATCCAGTTCACATGCCCTGACAGGATCACATCACGGACAAGTCTTAATGGGGAGAATTCCAATCCCCTGAGATCATCTATTTCTCACAAAGTAGAGAAGCAGCCAAAGAATCATCGTTATCATGATGTTAAGCATGAAGTATGCATTCTGCTCAATATGAAGCTATTTCCACTTCTATCCCTTAATTAAATTTATCCATTTCAAATCAAATCAAATTATTGTCATTACAGAAGACATATTTTATCCATTTTTACATTCTTACTCATTGCCAAAGACATGTGTAAAGATGCTAAAATTCTTACCTTTTATGACTGAAACAGGATTCTTTGAATCAGCGTCCAACTTCTTCACTAGAATTTTTGGATCAATATTCACCCCAGAAAAAATGTCTGATGTTAGAACTCCCTTGCCCTAACAGCAAAAATAAAGATGAGATATAGCCAATGTTTAATCATTGTTTCCATTTTGATATTCCTTTAAATATCATGTTTACTGAAATCCAATCTATAGTATGCAAACACTGCTAGTGTTTTTGCAGAACTTATAATACTTCAAATCACTTGGTATCTTATTTTATGTAATCATTACCCTGTTCTTTAAGCTGATTATTTAGTATATTTAGCTTATTAACTTATACTGTTTCCCTGAAAATAAGACTCAACCAGAAAATAAGCCCTAGCATGATTTTAAGGTGCTCTGGATATAAGCCCTATCCCCCAAAATAAACCTGTTAAGATTGTCAGCCCTGGGGTGGCCAGCACTGGAGGCAAGCACACAGGGACCAATGATGTCCAGCAGCAGCCGCAGTCCACACAGCACAGGTGAGTCCAAACACTGTGACTGCCGGCCTGGCCCTCCAAGCAGCAGACAGAGGCAGAGGCACGGGAGGAAGCATGCGATCCGGCCTGCCATTGCAGCCGCGGGCAAGCAGACAGACGGTGGGATGGAGTGGGCACGTGACCACGGGAGGCTTTCCTTGTGTGTGCAGTGGAGCTGGAGGACACACAGGGCACCCAGGAGTCATGGCATGGCACCATCCCCGCCTTGCTGCCTACCTCACCTGTGCAACCCTGCAACCCATCCTGGAGCCTTGAGCTGATTGGTGGCTGGAGAGGTGGGTAAGGTGGCTTCCCAGTTTTTAACAATCAAAGAGAACTGTTCTGGGGAGAAGCAGGGAGATCTTATGTGCTAAGTTGCTGTGCTGGCAACTTAGCACATAAGCAGGAAACCCCAGCTTTAAGTGGTCATGCCTGACAATGACTTTCCCCTTTGCGTGCCCATGGTGCTCTGTCGCAAGGCAAGGTAGGTAGCAAGGCAGGGATAGTGCCATGCCACAGCCCCTGCATGCTTGGCCTCTGCCATCCAATGGCATCTTCCAGCTCTGCCGCACATGTGAGATGAAGCTCCCACAGCCGGCCACCACTCCATCCCACCGTTTTTGCTTGTCCACAGTCACAATGGGACAAGTGGCTGTGCAGTGCATCCAGCGCACTGCATCGCATACCTCTCCCCCCAAGCCTCTGCCTGCTGCTTGGAGGGCTGGCCAGGCCGTCCCAGCGGCGGACTTATTGTGAGTTTATCCCTCAAAAAGTTATGGAACAGGCTTTAATACCTCTATAAGAACATTAGTTTGTTTGTTGGGAGTACTTTTTCTTTTCTTTCCTCAAAATGTCATTTTAACTAAATTGATATATATGAGGCTGCTGTTTTTGCCATTTTATTCAAGAATGCAAGAATCAAAACAATATCACTCTTGTTGCTATAAAAAAATGCAGCTTAAATGAAAATCAACTTGATTTATTTTCTTTTTTAGACACAGGAATTACTTTTTAAAATCGGCCTTTCTCAGACTGTCAGCGGCAAATGAAACTGCAAACTGAAAATTGGTTGAACATAGAACATAAATCATAAGGCTGGTAGGGAGCTCAGAGGTCTTCCAGTCCAACCCTGCTCAAGGCAAGAGACTTCATATCATCTCAGTCAAATGGTTGTCCAGTCCATTTTTTAAAATCTCCAAGTGATGGAACTATAGGAGGCAAGCTATTCCATTGATTAAATGTTCTGACTTTCAGAACATTTCTCCTTATTTTCACAATAAGATAAGCAATATCTTATGCATATTATATGCATAGATAATTCCCAACTGCAGTTCCAGTTATGGATCAGGTCTTAATGTTTTTTAAGGATATCTGTTTGTTTCTGGATATATTTTCCAGCATACACTCGTGAAATTTCCTGTGCCAAATAAACACTACATTGATAAAAGGGTGCTTTGCTTTGCACTCTTCTGAAAGGATCTCATATCACCATCTGGTGGAGAATCCCTATACTGTACATTTTGTCTCCAGTATTGCCAAAAATGGGAGTCACAATCTTGGCAA
Source organism: Notechis scutatus (assembly GCF_049901735.1). Lineage (NCBI taxonomy): Eukaryota > Metazoa > Chordata > Lepidosauria > Squamata > Elapidae > Notechis > Notechis scutatus. Next base: position 161,135,848 of record NC_142009.1, read on the forward strand.
ATGGTTAACAAAAGAAAGTTTTCCATTGACAATGGGATGGAAATTAAAAAAAAAAACTTTTTGCTTAAGCTTGGACAGGTAGGAAAAACTACAACTTATCTATCTAATTTTGTAATATAGCTACCTTTTTGGGACACGTAACACAAGGACTAACAATGGAGCTATACTGAACTTAACTGAAGCTGTCGCCATTATATCCTGATTGTATATTAGTGATTGGTGACTAAAGCAAAGTTTCAATAAGAACCAAGTCCTTTGCTTTTTTTAAAAAAAAAAAAACACAACTCCTTAAAAAGTCAGATTAGACAGAGCTTGGTGTACACCAAGGTACGTATCTCATATTCTCATATTAAGATGCCACATTGCCAATCTCTTTTAAACCAGGATCCCCCAAAGTAATCAATATGAACACCAAAGTATCAATGGAAGTATCCAAGGGGTCGATAAATCCCTGGGAGCCAACAAGTTAATAAATGATGGGAGATTAATTGGAGCCAATCTTTTGGGGGGTCTCTGCAGACCCCTCTGTACAGTGGTGGGCGTGACAGGGGAAGGATACTGTAAAATCTGCATTCCCTCCCACCCCACTAACCTGCTTTCCAGCTCCGTTCTCCTGTGCAGGGCAACAAAAGAAGACCCAGCCGATCAGCTGGGACTCAAGAGGCAGGGAATAGATGGGGGTGGGACCAGTCAGAGGTGGCATTTGCTGGTTCTCAAAATTTCTCAAAACTACTCAAAATTTCTGCCACCGGATCTCCAGAACTAGTCAGAACCTGCTGAATACCACCTCTGCCTCTGTAGAGCTCCATGGCAGTCCCTAGTTTTGTTTTATTTATTTATTTATTTAGTCAAACGATTATTAGATAACAGGTATAAGTATAAACATAGCTATGAATATATGAAATGGATACGTACAAGAAAAATAAAAAGAAACAATAGGACAGGGACGGTAGGCACAATTGGTGCGCTTATGCACGCCCCCTATAGACCTCTTAGGAAAGGGGTGAGGTCAATAGTAGACAGTCTAAGGTTAAAGTTTTTGGGGTTTGGGGAAGAAACCACAGTCAGGCAGACTATTCCAGACATTGACCCCTCTGTTGCTGAAGTCGTATTTCCTTGAGTTTGTATCTATTGTGTGCTCTTGTATTGTTGTAGTTAAAGCTGAAGTATTCATTGACAGGTAGGACATTGCAATATATAATTTTATGTACTATACTTAGATCAGACTGAAGGCAGCGTAGTTCTAGGTTGTCTAGGTCTAAAATTTCAAGTCTGGTGGCATAAAGTATCCTAGTCCCTAGTTCTTAAAGTGAGGTGACTAGTGTGAAAAAAAATCACTCCCAGTGAGAGTGGCTTTGAGTTGTCTCCATCAGTACTATCAGTAACCTATTGTTACTGGCCTGTTTTACCTATTTGTTATAGTTAGTATCCGTTAAAGTAGTATTTATACATTTATTTTCACATTATATTTGGGTGTCAATGAATAATCTGAAATTCCACGAACAAGTCAATGAGCTTAAGAGCCTTAAACCATGATGGCACCTTCGCCAAAGAGCCAGCAAATTGCAAATAGGGAAGGCGAGTTATAAGATATGCCCCATTAAATGAGAGAATGGCACTGAGCAGCAAGCCGTGTTGTCACCGCAAAAGTCCCCCAAGAAGCACGTGTCTCTTGCGCGCTTGTCTTCCTCTTTTCACCGCTTCCTCCTCGCACCACCACTATCACCACCAACCTTTCCGGTGTTAGCGCTGAAGGTTAGCGCGGCCGCCGAAAGCACCTCCTCGCCCCCACTCTGCTGCGGCTGTGACAGCTTCGGCGCGGGCTGGTGGAGCCTCCTCCGCCTTACTATTTTCCCCACCATCGCGAGCCAAGAGGGACCAGCGCGCGAGGGTGAAGGAGCTGTGGGGGGGGGAGGGGAAGTGGAGGGGAGGGCGGGCAACAGGATTCGGACCACGCGCTCGCCAGCAGTTTCTTCCCCCCACCCCGGAAGTGCGGCGCGTGCGCTGTAAAGGTCGCCCCCGCCCCCTCCTTTTTTATGGCCACGAGGGGGCGGCAGCTGCTGCTCGTTCCGCGCTGCCGTTTCCTTTACGAGTCCGCCGGGCGGGATTCGTATTTTGAAAGCGATTCTGGCCCCTTGAGGTGTTGAAATCAGAGCTGACACAAGAGATGCGCGTGTGCAAAGTGTGGGGTGGGAATGTTTTCAGTCTCTGGCAAAGAGACCGATGCAGAACTGAGCAGCAGAACTTTAAAACGGACAGGCGAAACTTGCTTTCCCTGAGACTTAGTGATGATTCCTTAGTGATATAGTCTGTTCCTTTTTCTTTTATCGGAGGCAGGTGCACGTGTGTGTGTGTGTGTATGGGGGGGCTAAATTAAAAGTTGAAACTCAAATATTTTTAAAGTAAAACTGATGACAGTAAAATAGAGGGATGAAAATAATAGTTAAGAAGTATAACTTAGTATAACTTGTTCAATATTTTATTTACCCCCCCAAAAAAACCCAAAAATTCTCCTCAAGTTAATAGCTTTGAATACTTTCTAGCTTGCCAAACTGACCAAAGGCCTGTAGCTTTCATAAAATGAAGGAAAGTTTCCATGTTCCACTTCAAAGTCTAGTCCAAATGTCTGATTTCTAATTAGGTATGTATAATAAAATATGTTGGATAATAATTTCCAACTTCAACAGGAACAATTTTTGGACAAAGATCTATATGGTATTTCCAAATATGGTAAGAACCCCACTTGCTAACCATTCATGCTAAGTAAACGTGTTATTCATATAACAGTGGAAAGTATAGTAAGTGTCTAAAATCTTTTTAGTTCTCTCTCGAAGTTCCAGCCATATAAATGTTTAAATTAACCTATTGAGGTGGGAAGAGAGTCTGACTGGAAAGGGAACTTCATGAAGACAGTAGTGTCACAAAAACAGGAAACGCCCAAGGGGAACATCAGGTCAGCCATAAAACAAACTTACATAGGAAAAGGAATCAAATAAAAAAGGTATTAAAGAATCCCTATAGACAAAAGCCTAAGTAATTAAGAAAACTAGACAAATAAGAAAAGGAAACAAAAAGATAATTTAGAAAACCCTTACAAACACAGCACATACCAAATAAGCAAAACAAACAGACAAAAGACACAAAATATAAATTACAAAAGGGACAGACAGGAGATTGCCACAGAACAAATATGAAAAACTATCTTAAAGCTAAAAGAGATTAGAGAAAACCAATAATACAATCTAGCCACCCTGCGGAGTTTGCCCTCCGGCGGGAATAAAGACAAACTCAAACAGGATTTGAAACATTAAGCACAAATACAAAATCAACTTACAAAGGGAGAAAAGGGTATACCAAACCAGGGACTTACCATAAGAAGCTAGCTAGCCCAGGAACGCAGACTTCTCGCTGTCCCCCACCTTCCTGAAAAATAAAAAGATCCAGCTTTCAAGCAGTTGTCCGTATCCTTGCGCCGGAGCTCTCCCAGCGGGAAAATCGAATCCCCGAAAGAAAGGCATTTTGACACCTTTCAACATGACTTATTGCAGGGAACAAATCTGCACATCATCAATAAGACTGCATTCTTCATTTCAAAGGCCATCTCAAAGAGGACAGAATCCCTATACCAGATTGGAGTTAACTGTAGGGATGATGTTTTATTATGAATTACTATATTTTGGGATATTTTTTGTATCTATTTGCATTTTTGTATCAGATTTATAAATTTGATACTGTTTACCTAATAATATCCTCTCCTCCTCCTCCTCCATTATCACTAAGATCATCTATTCCAGGTAGAATCTGCCCACCAATGTGTTAACCGAGATGGAATACACTGAATTCCTAGTCACTAAGGAATTAGGGAGTAGGAGTTCTGTTGGATGGTCACAACTTCTCACTCTGGGAAATTACTTCCCAGGCCAGGATAGTGCTCATTCTTATTATTTTGTAAAGCAATACATATTTTCTTCTGCAGGACCATTGTTGGGGAGAACTCTACTTAGATGTACAACATTACAGTGATGTTTATCCGTGTATTGTTCTGGGAGGGGAAATTGTAAGTTGTTTAGCATCTCTGGTATATTTAGAATATTAAAAGGGATTTCATAACTAAATCTGTGTAGCTGTGAATTTCTTTGTATGTTTGCATTTTGGGTTACTTAAAAAAAACATTGACTTTTGCCTGGAAAGGATTGAGAATGTAGTTTTTCTGGAAGATTTGTGTCTTATACTCAATATCCTCTAAATCAGAATTACATTGGATTTTAAGCATTTCTATTACATTCTGATTTGTTTTTGAATTAATAAAAGTAATAGTGTTTGTGTGTATATTATGAAAAGTTTCTATTTTTAAATAAGCTTCCCATTGTTTCATAACTTTTCATCTTTATTATACTTTTATTTTAATATGCAGGAACCTCATCATTATTACTAATTAGTGCCATATTACTTGAAAACTACAACAAAAAAGGAAAATGATCTGTGCAGCACACACCTATACGCACTCATACAGAAAATAATGAGAAAATTGTTCTCATTAGAAAATTAGAAATGTTTCTCAGGAAACATTAAAGTGACAAACTCATTCTGCATTTCAAATTGCAGCATTGGTTTCCTGTTCCATTTGCAAATAATATTTTTTCCTCTCATGCAAACACTTCTCACCCTTCTCAAAAGTGTTGCAATGATAATAATTACTTGTTTTTGTGCGTTTGTTCCTTATTTTATTTTATTCTATCAAAACTTTTCAGACCCACAGATACTTAAAAATAAAACCACCACAGAATGATAATTATAACCTCCAATGTAATTAATCTTAAAATAAACATGGTAAGAACATATCTCAAACAGATATATCTGGAGAACTGATGCATAGCCAAAGTTTTCTTTAAAAGAGCCTCATCATTTATTTGATCTTTTGTATCTTTTCTTAAACTTAAAATGAAATCTGAATATATTCATACAATTTACTAACTTCAATAAGTTTTTAAGATTACAGCTGGACTATATCATTATTTAGACCAGTGGTCTCCAACCAGTGGGCCCACAAGAAAATTTTGGTGGTCCGCAGAGAAATGTCACCCCCAAAACAATCCAGGCTGCGCAGGAACACAAGGCTGCGCCGGCCACATGGCCCGCAGGAACACAAGGTTTGCATCGCTTGCATTGTGAACAACATGAGGTAGTGAGGGGAGGGGGGAAAGGGCGGAGGGGGGGAACTTGCCCCACTCGCCCCATGTTCCTCACCTGACTACTGGGCTGCTTCTTTCCACTTCTGCTTTTGGCTGCACGCAAGGAAAGCAGCAAAAGTCTTTCTTTCTCTCCCCCAAACTGCCAGAAAAGAGTCTTTGGGACCTTGCAAGGCCTCCTGCTCCAAGAGGCTGTGCCGGCGCAACAAGTCTCACAAAGACTCATTTCTGGCAGTTTGGGGGAGAGAGAAAAAAGTCTTCTGCTCTTTTCCTTGGATGAAGCCAAAAATCTCTTTCTCCCCCTGAGAACGGAGCTGGAGACGCTATCCTGTGATCCCAAATAAAGAACGATTGATCGGTAGGAAAACGGGGTGGGGGATTTTCCTGCAGACTTTTTTGGGGGATTTTCCCAGGGTCTCTGGTCCACTGGATTTAAAATGATGAGTTTGGTGGTCCCTGTGGTCCAAAAGGTTGGCGACCCCTGATTTAGACTGATCTCATAACATATTGATAAAGGTACCATCAAATTGTTGCTTTTTTAAAAAAAAATTCTCATAGACTTTTTTATTTATCCTAAATCAAGTCTGATTATAGGAATGAAAACCTACTTCAAATCCCCATTATATTTTAAAATCTTTGCTTCCTAATACACTCAATTAAATAATTAAACTTAATTGGGCACAAAACTCCATTTCTTTGTATTTACCATTTGATGGCTATTTCTTCATACTGCATTTTATAATACATGCATGCAAAGGTCAATTTCAACATCAGTCTATCCAATTTACATACAATTTCCACAGATGATAATTAAGCAAATGCTATGCAACTTGATATCATCATACAAATACCAGATTTCCCCATGAAAAAAGACGTGTATTGCTGAGTTAAGGTGTGCAGGAAACAGACCACAGTAATAATGGGAAACTTGAACTACCCTGACATCAATTGGGAGAAAAACTCTGCACCAAGTAAGATATCAAATAGGTTCTTGACATGCCTAGCTGACAATTTCATCATCCAAAAGGTGGAGGAGGGAACTGGACTTAATTCTTACTAATAGGGGTGAAATGGTTGAAGGAGTAGAAGTAATAGGAAGTGGAAGCTATAGGAACTTTGTGAGAAAGTGACAATGTCATCCTAGAATTCATAATGTAGCTACAGGTAACTGGAATGTCAGACTGATGTTTAGATTTTAAAAGAATTGATTTAGCTAACTAAGACTGGAAAGGAATCATTGCCTCGAAATCCTAGAAGAAAACACAGTCCAAAATGCTTGGGAAATTGTGAAAAATGAGATAATAAATGCCCAAGCAAAAACAATGCAAATAGTCCTTGACTTATGGCCCACAACTGAGCCCAACATTTCTGTTGCTAAGCAAGACATTGGTTAACTCAATTTTGCCCCATTTTAGGACATTTCCTGCCATAGTTGTTCAGTGATTCACTGAAGTTGTTAAGTTAGTAACATGTTTGTTAAGTGAATCTGGCTTCCCTATTGACTTTGTCAGAAGGTCACATAAAGTAATCACATTTAATGTCAAGTGTCTGAGATGATGATGTGACCACAGAGATGTTGCAATGGTCTTAAGTGTTGAAAACAGTCATAGGCCACTTTTTTCAGTCTGTTGTAACTTCAAATGGTCACTAGAGAAATGGCTATCAGTCAAGAACTATCTGTATCAGAGAGAAAGAAAAATAAGAGACTCCATTGCTAACACCTAGGAAGATATACTCAAGATTCAGAAGCAGCTTGACAAATTCCAGCCCTATCTAACAAGAGGCAGTTCGTTGGTGAGAAAAGTAAGGTTCTGCATATAGGCATGAAAAATCAAATGCATAGGTTCAGAATAGACAGTATCTGGCCTTATAGTAGCACCTGTAACAGGGGTTTAGGTGTCCTAGTATACCACCATTTAAATATGAGACAGCAGTGTGTTGAAGCTGCCAAAAAAAGCCAATATAATCCTAGGTTGCATCAACGGAGCATCAAGATCATGAGAAGTGACAGAATATACTGCACTGGTGAGTTCACACTTAGAATACTATGTCTAATTCTAGCTACCACAAAAAAAGAAAGAGAGATCCTGAGGCCTTAGAAAGAGTACAGAGAAGAACAACAAAGATGAATAGGAGTCTGAAAGCTAAACCACATGAAGAACGGCTAAGGGAACTAGGTATGCTTAGCCTACTGAAGAGAAGGCTTAGGGGAGACTGAATAGCTGTCTTCCAATTCTTGAGGGACGATTACAGGGAAGAGGGGTCCGTTTATCCTCCAAAGCATCTGAGGGCAGGATCAGCAGCAGTTGGTGGAAGCTTGTTAAAGAGAGATCCAGCTTGGAACTAAGGAGAAATTTCCTGACAATGACAACAATTAGTCAAGTTTGGATACTCCATCACTGAGGTTTTCAAGAGAAGATTGGACAATCGTTTGTGGAAGAAGGACTTTGGGCAGGGGGTTGGACTCAAAGACCTCCAAGGTCACTTTCAACCATATTATTCTATGCCTTCCACCATAATTTCTAAGGCCAGAGATTAAAAGAGCATGACTACTCTGGATTACCAGACAGAATCAACCCTTGACGGGTATGGCTTGTGTCTCCAATGGGATGCCATGCTGTAGGACTTTCTATAGAAGTGAAATTTCAGTTTTAGTCATTCTTTCCACAGGTGGGAGAAAGAAAGTTCCAACTTTATTTTCAAATTTACGGAGTATAAATTTGGGGTGTGGGATTTAAATCTAAACGGTTGAAGTTACATATGGCAAAGCAAGTAAGACTCATTTCCTTCTAAACAGATTTGCCCTGAGAACAAAAAAAATGCCTTACTTTATAAACATGTAAATATATTATTTCTTTACCCGATCAACTATTTGACTTTATAGTTGGGGAAATCATGGTGGATTTTATCCTATTACAAAAGAGAAATTGTATTTGCCAGTGATAAGTTTTTCTCTCACCTCTGTTAATAGGGATCTAAATGTATAGCAAATATAACCATTCTTATTTCACTCATTCTTACTTAACCCTGCAAATGTTACATCAAAATCAGGATGTGACCCATCCTCACTAGACTATCCATATTTTACCACAACCTTTATTTAGGGTTTTGCTTATTTCTTCAGAAATTGGTTGCTTCAACATTTGTGCTGAATCTTAGCAGTTGTTTTTAGAAGGGTGTTATGGAACATATTAACTAACATAGGAAGGGAAAGGGGGGGGGATTAAATCTTTCCTATTTTCCCCATTATCATCTAAGCAGTGAGAATCTTAAGCAAGAATTAAGGGGAAAGTTGCAAAACACAGCTGCTGCAATCTTTCTGGTTTCTTTACCAAAAGTGTGTGGTATACTGTATACATATCTGTGTTTCTCTGGAAATAATATTAATTTTTGTTCCAAAAGATGCCTTAGGGCTTATTGTCTAGTTAGGGCTTATTTTCAGGGAAATACAGTACTAAATGCATTTGTCTGGCTGACAATCTTAACTGGGGCTCATTTTGGGGTAGGGTTTATATTATGAGCACCCTGAAAAATCATGCTAGGGCTTATTTTCCAGTTGGGTTTTATTTTGGGGGAACAGGTTAAATATACTTGTTTCAGAAGTAATAAAACAGTTCCCCAAATAAATAAGTCATTGCAACTTTGTTAACAATGACTATATATAATGATCTCTGGCAATTAAAAAAATCATTGAAAATGTTTTACTGCCAATTTTTGAACTGAGATATCCTGTGTGTAAGGGAAATGGAGAGCATGTACATACATTCCTACACATGTAACTGATTAAATTTGTGTCCTAGTGCTACAATAGACCTAGTATGCTTCTGAACTTTTGGATGGGGAATTTGAAGTACCCATTTATAGTTCTCTATCTATCTATCTATCTATCTATCTATCTATCTATCTATCTATCTATCTATCTATCTATCATCTATCTAGACAATTGGGTTGTTTGGAGCACCAGTACTGGGTGCCTCAGGGCTTATATACTACTTATATACTGCTTCACAGTGCTTTACAGCAGTGGTCCCCATCCCCCAGACCATGGCCCAGTACTGGAAATGGGCCGTGCAAGTGGCTGGCTGGAGCACACATATATGCAAGCACAGCTAGACGTGCGTGAGCAGCAGGCCAGTAGGCACTCATGCATGTGTGCGCCGACCCACAATTCGCACAAGTCAAGCTGCATGTTTGTGTTCTGGCTTGCCACTTGCGCAATGGCTGTGTGCACATGTGCAGGCCCATCACGCAAGTGGTGCAGTTCCCCTCTCCTGAGCCAGGCTGCCAAGCTGCCATGGTTGGGTATTGCTGCTAATCAATTGCTCTCTAATCAATTTACAAAGTCAGTATATTACCCTCAACAATTTTACTGACCTTGGAAGAATGGAAGTCTGAGTCAACCTTGAGCCATTCAGGATCGAAGGAATCAAATTCCTGGCAGTGTGAGCAGACTTAGCCTGCAATATTGCATGCTAGCCACCACATCACCACGATTCTTCTATGTATCTATCTATCTTCTTATAAATCTATCTATCTATCTATCTATCTATCTATCTATCTATCTTTCTATTTTATTAAGAATTTTTATTATTATAATAAGAAAGATAAAAGAAATATGTAAAGAAGTGACTTCCAACCTTCATTGCAATAAGTATAAGCAAATTTAGTAACTCTTCACTCTCTAAAGTAATGAACATTTATCTCTCCTTCCCATATCCCATTTCTTATTTATAAAACAATCCACAAAAACCATCTTTTCAGTCCTGGTGTTAGCGGGAAGTCCATAAAGGGCTGACAGAAGTAACAACATAGCTTGTTTTACCTGGATCAAATAAACCAACTTTATATTCCTTTTTCTTCCAACATTTTTTAGTTCAGTCAAATATTGTCATAGTATTTGATTTCTCTTCATTTCTTCTTTGTCCTCCTGCTCAGAGTTCTACAAGACTTTAATAAGCCCTTCTGTAAATCCAGTAGGAAAAAAAGTACTATCCAGGTCATTCTTTTGGTTTGTGCTTGTATTTCCCATTGAAATTATAAAGCCTTGGCTAATTTCTTATGTAGATCTAGTGAAACATCCTTTTCTAAGTCATTCTCTTGGCCTCTCACTTGTAAATCTATTTTCAATGCCATCTCTATCTTGTCAAATAAAATTTGGTCTACATCTTTTGGATATAGTATATTGATAATGTTTACTTGAGTAGCCTGCTGAGTCCATGTCTGCATAGTAACCTTATTCAACAACTGAATAGGAAAGTTATTGGGAAAGGACCTGATACTAGTTGAAAGATAGATTTTGATTGGTGAATCCCACTACTGTCTTCTTTGTTTACTTACATAGACTATCCTTTTCAGATGCCTAAGCAGTGCAGTCAGCTCACTACAGTCCTTATAAGAAATTATGTGTTGGCAGAGGAGCAAGTGAGGTTTAAGCTGGTACAGTCAATATATGACCATTGAATTGCACTCTATCATCTCATTAAAAAAAATATTCCCACTACCCTAGATGCATTCTCTCTGCCTCCTTTATTAATGTAAATGTAATTTTTCATTCAATTTCCAAAGAGAGGGTATGGAAAAAAATTAGCAGTGTCTATTGTTGATTGTCAACTATTTTGTCTAATTATGATGCTATGAAAAATACAGAAGCCTTTCTGTACCACTACCACCCCAAGAAAAGCTAAGCAAAAGTGTACCCCAGCTCCATTCTTTTCAGTTTTTAAGTACTGGCCAAAAAAGGGGTTTCATGTTATGAAGGTAGGAAACAAATTACCTTTAGTGGTTATTTATTGATCTTTACGAAAGGACTATGATCCCATTAATTCTTGTACTTCTACAACCAAAGAAATGTACATTCTGCATCGGTTTGAATTACATATTCTTTACCGAAGCTAACTACTCTTTCTCTGTTTTCACTTCCTCTCTACAGAAACATAAGATCAGTACACTAAAGGAAGGGGGTGTGACTTTAGCAATTTGCTAAAGAGAGGGTTGTGGGCTTGTTTTATTTTTATTAGTAATACAGAAGTTACTCTTCAGAAGAATAGGAATTCCACATTTTCACAATTAACAAGAAAACCTGATATCAAACCACAGAGACTGCTTGATGTACGTTTTATATTTCTTTTAACATTTGGGGGGGGGGGGGTATTTCTCTCCTTTGAAATGAGATTATTATACTCTACATTGTATAGTTATAATTCATTTACTTTTTCTTTTGAAAAATCTATGAATTGGCATTGCTTTTTACTTATTCTTGTGCTGTGAATTGTCAGCTATTCCACTATTTTTGTTTCCCTGTGGTTTTAACATGACCAAGCTTTAATTCTTCTGTTACCAGCAGCCACAGATGCTTTTTACCATCAAGGTAACATATCTGTTGTTCCACAAAGACTTGACGCTCTGTTTTTGTTTGCTTGTCTTGTTTTATGTTTGTCTAAGAAAAGGCAACCTGTTTCTTGGCTGTTTTCTTAACTACCATTTCTCAATTCTAAATCAATTTCTTGGTTTTAAATCCTGAAATATGGAGGGGTGCAGAGTGCCTGTTTAGTCACTGCATTGCAAGCAATCGCTTACCTATCATAGGAATACTTTAAATATCTTAAAAAAAACTTTTTTTAAAAGAGCATGGTTTCAGCTGTGTTATTGGGTCCAGTTTATCTGAAAGTCTTAGCAGTGGGTGCATCAAGATGGCAAGGTAGGCTTTCTGGAATTATTAAGCACTTGTTTTAAATAAGAAAGGACATCTGTTTCCACCCAACATTCTACATGTGCGGGAGTGAGGGAATACAGCAGTGGTTAGAGTGATATTTCTGAAGCCAGTTCTTTGCTGAAATATTAGTCAGAAATGTTTAACTTTTTTCATCAATTATGGTGGAGGAGTTAGCTATTTATAAGCATGTGGTATTAGATATAAAGAATTGTGTGAGTTTTGTAGCATGGCTTGTTTTTCATACTTAGCAGTAAGCTATATATCCCATTGTTTCTAATTAAATTGGGTGTGCAAATAGTGTTCATGCAACCTTCTAATTCACAAATATAAGGATTGCAGTACTTTAGATGTGTTGTTTAGGAACTGTGGCAGAATGGGTCAATAAGCATAGCAATTTTAATTTAAAATGTGTACTCCCAGGTTGATGAGATTGACTTGCTTTGAGCTTAGTTCCCTACCTTCTGGTAAAAATCATTTTGCAAAAAATGATATTGTTAATACGAATTTGAGTGGCTGGGAGCCCATAGTATACAAATTTAATAAATAAAAATTCTTCTTTGTTGTATCAAATATTTTCCCTAGCTATCAAATTATTTTCTTTGGTTAGATAATTTAGTATTTGCTTAAAATCACATAGTAACCACCAACGTATAATTGTAAATTTGTTAACCAATGATAAAGATGTTTATAGGACCCATCATTATTATTAAAAGTAACTTTATACTACTGGTGCCAATTTAATTAAAGTTATTGTTAAAATACTAGATAGTCTACCTGTTTAATATGAATTGCCAGTCAAAATCCTTAAATGAAACTAATCTGTTTTCTAGCTATTGATAATGCTGTCTTTTTTTCATGCATATCATTATTTGAACTCCTGAAAATGCTCCTTTAAAAATGGCTAATAAATGACCAAAGATTTGTGGGTCCCTCAAACGTCCTTAAAACAACAGGAAAATATTGCAACACCAGAATATTTCTGGGTTCACACATAGCACACAGTCTTTGGAACTTTTTAACCAATTAAAAGGTCTTTGGTCCTTTTATAAATAACCTTTTATCCTGTTTCGTATTCACATGTAACTGTTGACTTAAAATTCTGCTTCCCTTCCTCCTTTTATGTTGTGGTAATGTTCTCTGGGTTTCAATTTTTGGGTTGCCATGCTCTGGTAACTTGGGCCATCACATCAGAAGGGGAGGGGAGGGGAGAATGGTTCCTTGTTTAAGATATAGCCGTTTTTTTCCCTACAGTATTTCACGATAGTCATAATCAATTTTGTCAACTTGTTTCCCTTTTTTTGTAAAAGTTAAATGTGTCAGAATATGAAACATTGATTTAAACAAGTTAATGGGAATTTAAAGAAGAAGAAAAATCCTTGAGTTCAATACTTTCTTTCCCTTTCCCTTTCCTTCCCTTTCCCTTTCCCTTTCCCTTTCCCTTTCCTTCCCTTTCCCTTTCCCTTTCCCTTCCCTTTCCCTTTCCCAGTCATTCGGTGCCTTTGAGTCAGTGATGATACCTGGAAATGGCCTGGAGAATCTCTCTCCTAGAGAATAACTGACCCAAAGTCACCCAGCTGTGTTTGTGCCTGAGATGGTGGTAGAATTTAAAGTCTCCTAACTTTCTAGCCTGGTACTACTTAGCTGCACCAAAGTATACATTAAAAAGGCTTCTTTGGAGGCTTTAAAGCAATCAAATTGCACCCAAAAAGCCCTTGCAATTAGTTTTCTGTTTATTAAAGAAGAAAGAAAAACCCATAGGCTTCTTCAGATGTTGATAGATGCTGCCTCTATCAACTGCTTAGGCTCTTTGCAGTTTCATTATATTTTACACTTCGAAGAGAAATGAGGTATAATTTTGACATTAAATGCAGGTGTCTTTGTCACTAGAATTTTTGCACTATTATCAAATGTTTGTATTTAAATAGTGATCCAGACAGCTCTGGGATTCCTGCCACACTTTCCTCTTTACTGTGGGAGGGAGCAACCCACAGTTTCCTGTTTGTCAACACTTTTTTTAATGATGTAAAGTATGGTTCATATGGTTCAGGAATGACAAAGGAGAAGAGCAGATGATGATGGTGCGACAAAAAGGAAGAATTCTCCAAAAACAAAATGAATAAAGTGCCAGAGTCTGACTGACTCTGACAGGGCCTGTCGAAAAGAAGTTTCACTTAATCTTTCTTGTTCCTCTCCTATTTACTCTGTTTTTGAAGACCACTTTGATGCCAATAACTCAGTCTGAATGTTAAAACAAATAATAATTTAGCCATAAAGGATTTCTTTAGGGATCACACCTGCATTCCTTTCCTTTCTCCTGTACAATCTCGTATTTAAAATGGGTCAGTATGTTAGAACTTGGCAAAACTATTGCTAGCTTAATCAACATTATGTTTGAAACACGTCAGGATGAAGCTGCTCTTTAATCTTAGTTTGCTTCAACAAATCAGAGTAATGACAAACTTATTGAAAGTTAAACAAAGAAAATTATTTTATTTTCTGTTTTCTTTCTCGCAACCATTTTACAGATTAAAGGTACAATGCTAGTATAGTTTCATTTATAAGGAGATAAACAAGCCTTCTCCAACTTGTTGCCTTGTTATATTTAGAGTACATTGTCCCTCACATTTCAGCCAAGCTGAATAAAAAAATAGTTTTAGCTTCCTGTGGAATTGAGTTCCTGTTTCCCAGTGGGGGCAGACATTATGAAACAATAATCACTGGATCCAGTTTATCTGTAATTTTGGGCAGAAGTCAACATCCATGGTGTGAAGCAAGAATCAGACTGAGAAATTTTCAAATGTTTCCTTCTTCCTTTTTTTAATGACCTCTTCGTCTGTAATAATTGACCTAAGAATTGCAATTTTTACGGTAACATTGTAAGCCAGGTCAGTATCTCTCTGCCTGCCTCATCTCACAATAGAGGAAGCTGGCAGTATCTGAGAATGAAAGATCAAGAAACGAACTTGCAATGCCAAAGTTAAACGTTTATGGCAAAAATAATATTTGACCCAAAGGTTTCTTCAACTGTAACTCAGCCTCACCACTGTACAACGCTTAGTCACCACCTACATTTCTACATAATTATGTGGGCGTGCTCAACATCCATTACTCAATTTATACTAACAGTGTAGTTACAGTCTGATTCTTATCACTTGCTTTGTTGCAAGAAAGTTGCCTGTGTTTTTCTGTTTCTTAGCTCTTCTCCTCAATATAGTCATGTGCTTTGATAGAAATGTTCCTACCATCATAGATTGACTAATGATTAGATCATATTGCCCAGAAGTTCATTCAGTTGTGTTCAGTGGAGTTTCCTCCATTTCAGAAAGTATCCAACTATAGCTGTGTGTGTAGTATGGAACTAGATACCTCACTTTCCTCTTGTTAGAATATTCTCCGGTTCTTCCACTGATTGTGGATGGTTCTGTTAAAATTCTGCGTCCATTTACAGTAGTCCTCACTTTCAACCACATATTCAGCAAGAACAGCACTGAATGAGTGGTACTTACGACCAGTTCTCATAATTGTGACTGTTGCAGTATCCACAATGGGATCACCATTTATGACCTTCTGTGCCAGCTTCCAACAAGCAAATTCAGTGGGAAAGATGGCAGAAGTTGCAAATGTGATTCCCTTGCTTAACAATCTTTGTTGATTTGTTTAACAATGGCAATTGGAAGTGCTAGGATTTCTATGGCTAAACAGCACAGTTACATGACATTGCAGCTTCCCATTTCATCGCTTAGAGACAAAAATTCCAGTCCCAATCATTAACTGAGGACTACTTGTAATCATATAGCTTTTGACTAATTAAATTTTGTACTTTGCCAACAACTTATTTATGATTAATTATCTGAGTTTTGTGTAATACATTTTTTAACTCAGTCAAATCTCTAACAATTCCATCTGTGGGTTGGTTTCTTTTTTCATTTAATCTTGGACTAATATATGCTGTTTATTTGTAGATGCTAAAGCCAGTGAGGTGGTCCTGGCCATTCTGAAAAAGGAATATTGAAAGATGTTATATTTGTCTTATTAACAATTAAGTATTTTAATCTATATCAGTTGTTATCCACTAACCCAATTTATCAGTACATTTTTCTTCATGGTTGTGAATTATCTAATATCAAGATAAGAGACAATAAATCAACCTTTATTATGGTCAAAAACAATGGGTGGGTGAAGTACAGAATATAAAACATAAAATACAAAAATAAAAATCACATAAACAACTAAAAATATCTACAAAATCTAAAAATATTAAATAATAAAAGCAATAAATGTTGGTAAAACAACAAATGAAATCTATCATACCACAAAATAGCAATAGCACTTAGACTTATATACCGCTTTATAGTGCTTTACAGCCCTCTCTAAGTGGTTTACAGAGTCAGCATATTGCCCCCAACAATTTGGGTCCTCATTTTACCCACCTCAGGAAGGATGGAAGGGTGAGTCAACCTTGAGCCTGGTGGGATTTGAACTGCCAAATTGTAGGCAGCTGGCTGCAGAAGTAGCTTGCAGTACTGCACTCTAACCACTGCGCCACAGAGGCTCCAAAATATTCTATAGTAACAGTCTAGGTGCTCATTAAAACTAGTTTGTGACACAGGGTCATTTACTGACAAACTTTAAGTGCTGCTGCACAAAACCTAGCAACACTGTGTTGTAACAGGGTTGGTATTTGAGAGCAGCAGGAAAGCATAAAATTGTCCTTGCACCCTTGGTTTTTATTCAATAATAAAAATGAGATGGATATGAATGCCTCTATAGTACAGCCACTAGAGAAGTACATGCTATATTGTTTCTGTGTGTCCAGGGTCACAGGGACATTGTCACTCTGGGTAGGAGCTCTTCCTGTATCTGCCTTCAAGGACAGCTGAGGGGAAAATGGGACATCATGCCAAAATAAAAGCCCTTTGATGATTAGGAACATTGATTTTGTTAAGTATGCCATAGGGGAAGCAAATCCCTGTTGGGTTCGCTGGCAATAAAAGTTGGGGACCAGGCTAGGTCCAATTGGTGTTCTGTGTCTGCTACACACTGTTTAATTAGCACTTTGACCTGATCATGTCCCATGTTAAGTAGAAAATCTGGAGACAATCCCAAGGATATTTTAGTTGTTCTCAACAAGATCCTTCATCTCTGTCACTGGTGCCTACATTGTGCAGATGTTCTATATTTTGGCTAGGGCTTCTACTAGCAAGAGCAGTAACGGTATAGAGTTCCAGAAAATATGCCTCCCAGCTCCCTGGTCGTAAGTACCACTCATTCAATGGTGTTCTTGCTGAATGAGTGGTTGAAAGTGAGGACTACTGTAAATGGATGCAGAATTTTAACAGAACCATCCACAATCAGTGGAAGAACCGGAGAATCTTCTAACAAGAGGAAAGTGAGGTATCTAGTTCCATACTACAGACACAGCTATAGTTGGATATTTAACTAGATTATACAGAATTGCTATCAAATCTATCTGTCTGTCTGTCTATCATCTATATCTATCTATCTATCTATCTATCTATCTATCTATCTATCTATCTATCTATCTATCCATCCATCCATCCATCCATCCATCTATCTAAAAAAGATCCAACCAGGTGGCCAGGGGTTATGTAATGTGATGTGCCAGAATGAGACTAAGTAATTAGGTCAGACTGCCTGAATCAGTCATGTCCCCCTGCTTTTTTATGGCTTTCTTTTTCTTGCATACAGCAGTTGTTTGTAGTATCCTTTTTGCTGGAGGAGTTCCGGTGCAGCTGTCGGTGTAGCATTGGATACATAAGTCTGGTAAATGGGAAAAGCTTTTTTTGTATTGCTGAGCCATGGCTTGGGATGGTGCTATTATTGCTGTAGGGCTGCACAGTTGCAGCCAGTTAAATGCTGTTGGAGGTGTTGGGTTAGGGTGTTATAATTGTCTAAGAGTACATCAGAAGATTCAGAGATGTCAGGGCAGACAGGAGGTTCTGTAGTTAATCTGAAGCAAAAAGCTTGGTTTGTGGTTTAACTTTTCGCTCAGCAGTATGTTTTTCCTGCTGGCATTGGTAGGTAGCAATCCTTAATGTGTGTTTCTTAGGGGAAGGCATTTGGGAGGCGTGCATAAGTGCACCAACGTGCCTACCGTCCCTGTCCTATTGTTTCTTTTTATTTTTCTTATATGTATCCCTTTCATGTATTCATAACTATGTTTATACTTATGCCTTATATATCTTATAATAGCTTGACAAAATAAAATAAATAAATAAAATTAATTAATTAATCAAGACTGGGAGATGATCACTATTGAATTTAGGCATAACTTCTTGGGCCTTGACATGAGGGAAAGGGTCCCTAAAGTCAATTATATAATCAGTTGCACTCATTCTGGAGCCAAGCAAGCAGGCAAATTTGGCTGGATAGTCATTCTTAAGGGCACCATTTAGAATGAGAAGGTTTAATCTGCAAAGTTTAGTTTTAGACACTTTAAGCAATGGGTGGGGAGGAATTCAGAGTTGGGAGCAGGGCATTTGTGCTTTGCAGATTCATTTTCTGTTTATCGCTTATATTTAGCACATTTATTTTTAAATGGTCCTGCATAGATTGTACTTGTCTTTTGGTATCAAACCAAAGAATAATCAACATACAAAGTGACAGAAAAATGTATAATAAATATTATGCTTAGAGAATAATGATATAAAATGTTTAATTCTAGTAATGAATACCAAAGTAGACAATTCATACTTTAAACATTGTTGGGCACCTGGTTGGATCTTTTTTAGATAGATAGATAGATAGATAGATAGATAGATAGATAGATAGATAGATAGATAGATAGATAGATAGATAGATAGATAAATAGATAGATAGACAGACACACGGACAGATAGATTTGATAGCAATGCTGTATAATCTAGTTAAATAAAATGAACTATAATCAAATGAAACAAATCTTAAAGGTGAATTTTTATTTTTAGTGCACCATTTTTTTACTAAATAACATTAAGCCTGAGCTGATTTAGGTGAGCAGAACATGATCACAGACGGACTTCATTTTTAGTGAACTCTTAAAGCTTCTTTTTTAATTACTTTTTATGTGGTTTTAAAATAGTTTATTTAGTGGTTTTATTTAATATCAATTAATATTTAGTAACTTGTATTAGGATTAATAATTTTAGAAATTTACTAAGCCTTATATTCCCTCAAAGTCAGTGGTGGGATTCAAATGTTTTTACTACCGGTTCTGTGGGCATGGCTTGGTGGGTGTGGCAGGATACTGTAAAATCCCATTCCCTCCCCACCCCACTAACCTGCTTTCCAGCTCCGTCCCCCTGTATAGGACAACAAAAGAAGACCCAGCCAGTCAGGTGGGACTGGGAGGCAGAGAATAGATGGGGGTTGGGGGGGTGAGGCCAGTCAGAGGTGGTATTTGCTGGATCTCAGAACTACTCAAAATTTCTGCTACCTGTTCTCCAGAACTTGTCAGAACCTGCTGAATACCACCTCTACTCAAAGTATATTGAACTGGTTTTATACATGATAACAACTGCTAGGATTTTCTGCATTTCTAATTGAAAATTATGAGCAATTTCCTTTGTAGAAGAAGGTTTATGCAATTATGGGCTTGATGTCAAAACTAACCTCATTTAAAAAATAATTCTAATATAGAATATAATTCAATATTGAAATTATTTTTCGATTGTTGTTTTAGAAATGGGGTTATATCAAATCCAAATCTTTCTCTTAACATAAGATTATAATAGCCAATATATTTGTGATCTGATAAATTTGCCATATTTCTTAGATTAGTCAGAAATGCTTGCAAAATGAGTTATACTTTATGGGTAATGGTTGTTATGGTTACTATGCTACATAATAACCCAGTGTTAATATTGATTTATTTTATAATGATTTAAAATTTTAAACTGATGTAATATAATATCAGCTATTATATAGTAAGTAATACTTCCACACTTGATATCTAATAAGTACTCAAATATGCAAATTTATATTACATTAATTTTGAAATATTTTAACTAATTTTATAATCATTGTAATTTTCTTTTCTGTTTTCACTTTTCCCTCTTATTTTCCCCTTTCTGTAAAATTTATTGTACTTGTAAAATTAATACATTAAAAAAACAGGAAAAAAAACAGAAAGGCTCTGTCTATATGAGTAAAACCAATCCCTTTCACAACTTTTGAAATCAAACTGGAAGTAAGACAAAAGCGAGAAAGTTTCTTCCTTTTTTGGCTATCATCTGAAATGCTCTGTTGTAATACTAGTAGAATATGAATGTGCAGCTTTCAATGTTTCCTCATACTGTAGTGTTTTACCAATGTCACTGCTTTTTTCATATCAGCTAGGGACATGTTATTTCCATTTAAATGTCTAGAATGACAACATGGATATGGATAGGAACGTTTTTTGGGGGAAAGTAACTTCTTAGGAAAGATAGACAGGAGAATTTGGTTCAGTTCTTTCATATCTTGATGAAATTCCTGGCCATGAGGGCCCTCTTGGTTTTTTTCCAGGTGCTGGAGAATAATTACTTTAAAACAAATTAAATACAAAAAGTGACATTTCACTACTGTCTGGCATGGAAGACGAGAAGTACATGTCATAATGACTCATATGTTTAAACTGCACATCCAACTTTTATACAGGTTTTTCAAAGGATTTGAAGTTTTGTAACTTTATTAGTCTCATCTTAAAGCAAGGCAGGCAAGAGGTGGCGATTAGAGGTCGTAGTCTTTTAAACTGTTTTTTGGCCTTCAGAATTGCAAGGCATGTGGTGATGACACCAGAAGAAGAAGATAAAATGTTTAGCTCTTTGGGAGAGGCTGTCTTTATTCAAAATAAGTTTAATACACCTATTTGTGAAATATTTTATCAAAACATTTTTGTGTGTGATGAAAATTGAACAATTGGCCACTGACTTTTATGTGTGTGATCTTGTGAAAGAGCAGAATTATTGGTTATGTACAGTTTTCAGATATTGTGGGTTTTCTCACCTTTGTAATAAAGCATGTACTGAACATATTCTGTGGCTTTTAATCCAGTCTGAGCAAGATGGCAACCATTTGTCTAATTACAAATTACTAATATAAATATAAATTTAATTGCCTTTTTTGGCACAGCAGCACACTGCTGCTTTATGCTTAATTTGTGGTCTACCAGGAGGTCCTGATCCTTCTCATAGATACAGGTAGTCCTCAAGTTACAACAGTTTGCTTAGTGCCATTAAAAGTTACAATGACAATGAAAAAAGCGACTTATGACAATTTTTCATACTTATAACTGTTGCCACATCCCCATGATTCAGGGGTCAAACTCAAGGCCTGGGGGCCGGATCTGGGCTGCAGGGTGTTTAGATCTGGCCCATGGGGCTGCCCTGGAAATAGCGAAGGACTGACCCGCGGTGCCTCTGCCATCAAAAACGGAGCTTTGCTGGCAGAGAGTTGCAGGAGGCCATCCCAGCCAAAAACAGAGCTCGTGAGGACCACATGTGGTTCCCACCGAGCTTCGTTTTCACTGGCAGAGGATTGCAGGAGGCCGTCACAGCCAAAATCGAAGCTCAGGAGCCCATTTTCACTGTCAGAGCACTCGGGCCAACACAGGTGCCTCACAACACAAGTGATGTTGTCCTGGCTATGCCCACCCCAGCACCCCAAGGTCAAACACAAACCTGATGTGGCCCTCAATGAAATCGAGTTTGACACCCCTGATCTAAATCATTTATAAAAATGTTGAAGAGCATTTGGCTCAGGACTGAATCATTAGGTACTCCTAATGAGAAAGTAGTCCTCTTTGTTAGACTCGATATACCCAGTTCTTGTAACCATTCATCATATGTTTTAGCTTCCAGGCCCATAATCATCTTTGTTGCTCTTCTTTGCACTCTTTCTAGATGCAAATACTATTTTGTATTGTAGTCACCAGAACTGGGTGTAGTATTCAAAGTGTGGTCTTACTAGTTCCAATTCCTTAATGCTTTGTATTTTACATTCTTTAAATTAAGGTGATTATTTTATTAGTGTAATCCACAGTAATTTTAATGTGACCATAACCTTAAATCCAATTTAAATAGTCAACACAAGTGTAAACAAATACTACATGTCCTTCCATTTTCTTTTCAGGTGTTCTTCCTCCACAAAGTATCTTCTTCCATTTATTATTTAAATTTTAGGCCTGCGTTTTAAAGATAATTGTCTCATTTTGTATATTTTATTACATACTATTTACTTTTCACAGGAGATGTTTCCTAAATGCTTCCTTTTGCTATTTGGAGCTCTGCTGCTCCTGTTGACAACAGGTAAGCTGCATTTGCAATTACTATGCAATTCTGCCATATTGCCCCAGTCCTTGGAATAAGAAATATGCTTAATAACATTGAAATAAAGGTCAAAATGTCACATCATATTCTAAGAAAAGGCCACAATCCAAGACGCTATTATTCAGTCATTTGGATCTCAGTTAGTACTAACAGATGTGGGAGAGAACAGAAGAGCAGGATTATCCTAGACCGAGAGAAAATCCATATGTTCCATCTGAAGTATTTTCCAGACTTCTCTCAAAGGCAATCAAATGTGCTGTATCTCTTAACTGATGAACTCAGAGAGCAATGGGCATCAACTATTTTGTAGATCACATATCTCAAAAACTACTATATTCAAGCTTTCCTGTGTGAACAGGTAGTTCTTGCTTAATGATGGAAACTGGGACTGGAATTTCTATTACTACTAAGTGATGCAATCATAAACCATAACATCGTATGATTGCATCACTTAGCAAAACAATCCAGATAATCCCTGTTTATTAAGCAAAAAATATGCATCATTAAGTGAGGAATTCAAGTTGTCACTTCTTGCAGGCTTCCCACAAACAAAAGTCAAGGGGAAATCATCTGGAAATTGCAAGTCCCAGGTGGTTCATAAGGAGGTCTGAGGTTGGATATAATATGGAGTGAGGCAGGGGCTGCTGTAGTGAGTGCATGTAAGCTGGGGAGGGGCACTGCAGTGCTGGGCAGGTGTGTGCAGGCTGTGGACATGCTATAGCATCCTGCAAGTACATGTGGGCTGGTTAGAAGGATGTTGTGGCAAAAGTATACTGCAGAATATGAGATCCCTGGATTCTCAAGTCATAACTACGACTAATTCAGCACCATGGCAACTTCAAATCAGTGATGGGATTCAAATTTTTAATGCCGGTTCTGTGGGTGTGGCTTGGTGGCCTGGCAGGGGAAGGATACTGTAAAATCTTCAGTCAGAGCTGGTATTTGCCGGTTCTCCGAACTACTCAAAATTTCCGCTACCGGTTCTCCAGAACTGGTCAGAACCTGCTGAATACCACCTCTGCTTCAAATGGTTATTGAACGAACAGTTTTAACTCAGGAGTAACTTTGCTAATATCCTCTCAGTGGCTGGTTTGAGTATTCATGAAATGAAGATAGCTCCAACAGCTAGGTTACCATCTGATGAACAAACTCTTCCAGATTATGTCATGGAGCAATTAACACATGCTTCCCTTGATGCACTTTATGCAACATTGTTGTTGATTATGTTTGCA
Source organism: Notechis scutatus (assembly GCF_049901735.1). Lineage (NCBI taxonomy): Eukaryota > Metazoa > Chordata > Lepidosauria > Squamata > Elapidae > Notechis > Notechis scutatus. The sequence goes on from NC_142009.1 coordinate 161,159,288, forward strand.
TCAGGATATAATTCAGGGAGAAGAAGGGCAAAGCATTTGCTTAATTTCCCTTTTGAATGCATATGCAGCATTTCAGGGTGAGACTGAGTTTTGAGAGAGTGATTTTAGCTGTGAGGTTGGCTGAGTTGAAAATGTTACTCCAATTCTGCATCTTGTCCCCAACTCACTTCACAGGTGTAATAGCTACTACTGGTACTACCGTATGTAGTGAAAATGGCTATCAATATCTTACCCAACTACTTTACTCAAAATGGAAAGGAAACGGGCCTCTCTAACATTAGAAACACACTGAAAGTTCCTTAACCCCATCTCAAGCTTTTAACCCTGGTGAATCTTTTGCATGCAAAATAATGAAGAATGTTAATAAAATGTGTGGGTGGATTCTACCTCTTTGCCTGCCCTGAAAATTATAAGCATTAGAAATCTACCTATAAAAAAGATGGAGAAATCCTTTCAATGTACATAGGAATGGATATCTGCTCCTCTCACTGGAAAACCCTATCATGTCACAACCATGATTCCAGCAAATTATGTTGACTTCTTTATGGCATACAGAAATGTTTAAGAGCAGGGACAGGTTGCTTCTTCACTGACCAAATGTCACAAGCTGGGGGGAAAACGTCCATTAATTATTCTCCTTGACATGGGGTGGCTGTTGTTGGGGGAGCAGTAGAACTTTGATGGATTGCTTTGATTGCTTCCCTGGGCAGCCTGCTGACCACCACTGCTGTCTGAGAACATGAATATGATCCAGTGGCATGGATCTTTGATTTTCCTGATAAAATAAAAGTACTTTTATTTCATGACTTGGTTTTAGATTTTTTTTCTTATGAACTGGCAAAGCTTATTTTGCCTTATTTGACACAGTGTTCAGCTCCACTATAGCCCAGTAAATGATCTGCAAGCTGTTGCAAATGGTGGAGCGGAGGGTCAGGTTTCTTTACCTCAGTATCTCCAAGCGTAGTATATAAACAGCTTTTTGGATTTTTCAGGAGGTTGCTAGGAAGCAGGATGGTGGCTGAGGTAGGTAGTCTTGTTCCAGTCTCAAAGCAAAGGTTGCAACTTGCGTGTATAGGTTCACAGGCCTATAAAAGAAAAGAACATCATTTCAATGCAGGTAGTCCTAGACTTGTAGCCTTTCTCTACTGATTGTTCAAATGTACCATGGCACTGAAAAAAGTGATTTATGACTCATTTTCGCATTGACGACCATTGCAGACGCCTCATGGTCATGTGATTAAAATTTGTGCGCTCGGCAAATGGCATGTATTTATGATAATTGTATGATCCCAGGGTCACGTGCAGAGGTGGTATTCAGCAGGTTCTGACCAGTTCTGGAGAACCGGTAGTGGAAATTTTGAGTAGTTCAGAATACCATCTCTGACTGCCCCCCACATCTATTCTCTGCATCCCGAGTCCCAGGTGATTGGTCTTCTTTTGTTGCCCTGCGCAGGAGAACGGAGCTGGAAAGAAGGTTAGTTGGGTGGGGAGAGAGTGGGGATTTTACAGTATCCTTCCCCTGCCACGTCCACCAAGCCACACCACACCCACCAAGCCATGCCCACAGAACCTGTAGTAAAAAAATTTGAATCCCACCACTGGTCATGTGGTCACCATTTGTAACCTTCCCAGTTGGCTTTTCTCAAGCAAAGGAAATGGGGGGGAAACATGACTACTTGTTTCATTTAACATCTGTAATGATCCGCTTAACAACCATGACAAAAAAGGTTGTAAAATAGGGTTAAAACTCACTTAATTTTTGGTTCAGTTGTGATTCTAAATAGAGGGCTTAGAACAGCTGGAGCTTGGGGCAACTGGCAAAATACATTTCCAGATTGTAAGTTACTGCCAAGGTATGCTATTTTCATATCTGGGGAGATTCAGAATACTTCTACTTTGTTGTTCATTATTATGTCTCTTTTATAACATTTTCTTCCTCTTCTTAAGCATTTTCTCTTGAATGTACCAAATACAATGTGAAAACCTGTCAGGACTGCATTGAGTCTGGCCCCGGTTGTGCCTGGTGCAAGAAACGGGTAGGTATTTTTTTTAAAGAAAGAGAAACAAAAACCAACATCTTACATTTTAAAACTGTTTTTTGTCAATTGTCTCTTTTTAATTTGTCCCTTTCAACTGTCATTGAGTGTTTGTGGTTGCTTTTTGTTTTTTTGCTTTGGGTAGAAACTTTTGCTCACATCAAGTTCTGTTTTATGAAAAGGCTTGTTGCTGTCAGTGCTCCCCCCCAAAAAAATACTACCTTGCAGTCTGAAAATACTAAAAAATAAGTATTTTATCCTTATTTGAACACCTGATGAATCTGACCTTCTCTGACTCATCTTTCACAATGCTGCTTTACTGGGTTATAGGAAACAAAGCATATTGTAATGTTCTTTCTTATAGCTGCTCGTAATCAAACTCAAAACAGGAAGCCCCCACTGGCACTTGCCCAACATCTGCCCAACATCAATTCTCAATGGAAAACCAAATGGGTTGTTATAGGAAGACATATAAACGACCCCAGAAAAAAAGATGCCAGGCTTTGAACAGACAATCAGCAACGGACAATCCTGAATAGGATTCATATATCATACGGTGTCTGCTAGGACTCTATATATAAATGGGGCATCATATCCTCCCCTCAGTGTGACTATGAGGTCCCACATCAAATTGTAGATCACATCATGGCTGGCTAAAAGCTGAGGGCATACACTGGTCCAGCATCTGATTTTTGAAGTATAAACAAGGCTGATTAAATGGCCTAGACCAGGGGTGTCCAACCTTGGCAACTTTAAGACTTGTGGACTTCAACTCCCAGAATTCCTCAGCCAGTTGAAGTCCACAAGTCTTAAAGTTACCAAGGTTGGACACCCCTGGCCTAGACATTGATATTTGAACATAGATATCTTTGTCATTTATATTTTATTGGGTTCTACTAATCTAGTTGAAATGTTAATTTATATTACTAATCCATGTATGATATGCCACACACTAAATAAATAAATAATACTAATGGAACCAATAGATTGGTAGAATTTCAGTGGAAATGGTCACAGTTAGCGTAAGCATTTCTTATGTCCACAATACTCAAACTTTCCTTAGATATCCACTGAAGGATCTGCAGGCAGTTGTGGTTTGGGGTCAGAAAACAAATGCTTACCATAGCTAGTTGCTAGAGGGCAGAAGTGACTATGGATACTTCTACTGTTTCTAATTTGAGTACATTTCTATTTTTTTACTTTTGTTTTCAATCTTTCCTTACATTCACACCTAATGTTAATCCCATAGAAATAATGCATGTGCAAACCACCACAAACATACAGAAATAAATGTTGTTAAAATAAGGGACCGATTTCCCTTCTGCTAGAGCATAATTAAGTTTTGATTGGGTAGTTTTCATACTCTAAATGCACAACAAAATAAATATGTTTGTGTTTACAGTGCTTTATGTATTCTGATTTGGTTTTGTAAATGCTAGGGAAACAGAGCAAGTGGTACGGAAAAATCTGTAAGATTCTTCTAATTCTCATCCATTTTTAGTTTCCCCACTAAAAAGGAATGGAATTACAAGGAAGATATTAAAAATAGACTTTGTTGATTTCAGAAAGAATAATTATATTCAAAGGTCTTGTAAAAGTTCATCCTTAATAGCCCAAAAAATAATAATTGCTTTGTGCACACTTGATATTTTAGCAGCAATCGTGTAAATTTACATTTTCAACTACTGCTGATCATGCCCATCAAAGCTTTGGTCAATCAAGGATTTTAAATCCTTTTTTACAGGAGAAAAATAAAAATAGCTCAGTCATATTGGAGCCATTGCAGAGTTTCTTGCTAATGATAAGGACACTGTCAGCCAGTTTTGACAAATTTTGGCCAATCTGTCAAAAGGGCATCTAATGCCCAGTTTGGCATGCTTATATTATTCTATGCAATTTAGGATATGTGAGGTATAGGTTTGCAAGCGAACATCCTATTGACCACACCTCACTGACCAGGAGACAGATGCAGTGGGCCAACAAACTCAGTAAGTTAGGCTAGATGAAAAAGCACCCTCGAAAAATGCAATCTCATACCACTTCTGTATTGTTGTCAAGGAAACTATATGACCATATAATTAAGTTCTAAGAACTGAGTTCAACTCGAAGGAGGTACTATCTTCATATTGCTGTGACATACCAAGTGGACTAATGATTATTTTAAGAAATAAATAGCCCCAACTCTGCTGGAATTTCGAAGGCATGGCTCTTTGCTCAGATTTGGTGAGAACAATTGATCCCCATTTACTTTGTTTCTCTGCCATCATGTTTTGTAGTTTTATGTTTTTTGTACTGTTACTTGTTTTTAAATGTTTTAAATAATTGGTGAACTGCCCAGAGTTGCTGGGATGATGATGATGATCATATTGATGATGATTGTATGAAATATGTCCTTTAGCAATGAAATATTATTTTTCTCTATCTAAATTATATTAGGCCCACCCAATATCTCAAGCTTATTAATTGTTTTTGTGCTTTGATTGTTATGAAACACAGAATTTCACAAAAATAGGAGAACCAGATTCAGCTCGATGTAACACGAAGCAGCAGCTCCTTGAAAAGGGATGTGATGGCAATATAATTTTCCCAGAAAGCTTTGTTCACCCGGTTTCTTCTGATCAATCAAACACGAAGAAACAAATCTACCCAGAGGAGGTGCGATTGCATCTAAGACCAGGTATCTCAGAATGTGAACCTCAAATCAGAAACCTAGGAAATGGCTAAAAGGATGGCTGCAATTTTAGGATAGGAAGCGTATGGCACATGTGACTTTTTCCACTTCTTATCAGGGCATTTTTTAAAATAGAAAATTAGTATAGATCCTGCTTCAAATATATTGATATTTTGATTTTTCTTACTCAAAAGCTCTAACATGTATTTTCCAAAGCAATGAATTCACCATGACTTTGGCACAATAATTCAGGCTAACTTCAATTCTATTAATTTCAATTTTTTTCCTCTAAAACTTCCTACTTTTCACTATAATAAAACACCATATGAATCTCTCAGAATATTTATGTCAGATCTGACATAAATCATATATAAAGTTATGAAAATTAAAGAGAATGTGAGGTGTGTGTGTGTGTGTGTGTGTGTATGCACAATGATTGCTGATATGCTTTCTGTTTCTCTACCAAATATTCCATATTCTCCTTTCATTCTGTGTGTTTTTCACTTTGCTCCTCTGCTCCCATCCTCATACTGTGTACCTTCCCCTGGGACCTAGTTAATTTCAGTGGTGCCTTCTTTATCATTCTGCCACAATTTGACCGCCATGTTGATTTATTCTGTCCTTTCATGTACTTTCATGGGTTTCTCACAGTCTCACAATCTACTCTCTATCTCTTCTCTACAATCTACTCTCTACAATCTATTCTTCAACACAGTGACTAAATTAGTAGACCAGCAAAATACTGTGGACATAATATATCTAGATTTCAGCAAGGCATTCAACAAAGTAGACCACAACCTACTTCTTAGTAAGCTAGAAAAAAGTGGAATAGATAGCACCACCACTAGAGGGACTCGCAACTGGCTGGCAAACTGTACTCAACAAGTAGTCCTTGATGGATCTAAGTCTACATGGAGGGAAGTAAGCAGTGGGGTGCCACAAGGTTCCATCTTAGGCCCAGTACTCTTCAATATCTTCATTAATGGCTTAGATGAGGGAATAGAAGGGGAACTTACCAAATTTGCAGATGATACTAAGCTGGCAGGAATAGCTAACATCCAAGAAGATAGGCTCAAGATCCAGATGGATTTTGACAGACTAGAACACTGGGCCATATCTAACAAAAGGAAATTCAATGTAGAAAAAAGTAAAGTCCTACACTTAGGCAAGAAAAACCAAAAGTACACATATAGACTGGGTGAAACCAGGCACAATAGCAGTAACTGTGAGAGGGATCTTGGGGTCTTAGTGGACAACCAGCTAAATATGAGCCAGCAGTGTGCAGCGGCCGCCAAAAAAGCTAATGCAGTCCTAAATTGTATTAACAGAAGGATACAATCAAAATCAAGGGAAGTACTAACACCACTCTATAAAGCCTTAATAAGAGTACTGCATCCAGTTTTGTTCACCACATTACAAAAAAGACTCTAGAAAAAGTACAGAGAAGAGCAACCAGGATGATTAGGGGACTGGAGGCTAAAACATACAATGAACGGTTGCAGGAACTGGGCTTGGCTAGTCTAGTAAAGAGAAGGACCAGGGGAGACATGATAGCGGTCTTCCAATATTTGAGGGGCTGCCACAGGGAGGAAGGGGTCAAGCTATTTTCTAAAGTTCCTGTAGGCCAGACAAGGAATAATGGATGGAAACTGAACAAGGAGAGATTTAACCTGGAAACAAGGAGAAACTTTCTGACAGTGAGAACAATCAACCAATGGAACAGCTTGCCCTCGGAAGTTGTGGGAGTGCCATCACTTGAGACTTTCAAGAAGAGATTGGACTGCCATTTGTCAGAAATGGTGTAGGGTCTCTCGCTTGTGCAGGGGGTTGGACTAGATGACCTACAAGATCCCTTCCAACTCTGATTATCTGTTATCTGTTACTCAGAGTACAGTACCCTAGTTTAGAAAAGCATCACTATTTTTGTGAGATGAGGTAAAATTGGAGCAGATGTTCAATGTCTTTCCTTTTACCAATAGAACAACCTGCCGTTTTTAATGTGACATTCCAGCGTGGGGAAGATTATCCAATAGATCTCTATTATTTGATGGATCTCTCATTCTCTATGGATGATGATCTGCAAATAGTGAAGAAATTAGGAGGAGATCTCCTTAAAGCTCTCCAGAGTATTACCAAACGTGCACGGATAGGTATGTACATTCTTCTAAAATATGCAACTGTCTTCTGTCACAGCAGTTGGAAGCACCTAACCAACTTTAACCGATCTTGAAAAACAGCTAATAAGGGATATACCCAACTAGGGCTCAATAAGAGACCACTCTGAAACCCTAAGGCTGTTGAAATTACAAAAATATATTGCAAGTGGCTTAATATTATTGATAAGAAAATGGCATGGCAGTGTCCATGATTGGCCAAAAACTAAGCTTGACATGATTCTAATTTTTTCAAGTGTTTCCAGCTACTAAAATTCCACTGAGATATTCTATATTATGAGAAATATTTATCATATTTTAATTGACATCTCTTCATTTTGCAAGAAATAGCCATTTTCAGAATTTTAATATTAGATGCAACTATACTTTATAATAAGTTTTCCTTTCTTTTGATTTAATATAATGAAATGTCATACCATGGGAATAAAGAAGAGTAGGATTCTGGTGCAATAATTCTGTAAAGAAGGTGTACATTATTTGGAGTTTTCTGGATTAGGGGCCTTCTATGCTACTATAGTTTCCATTCTTGAAGCCCCCAGATTTGGTCTCACAAAGGTCTGCACTTGTTCCCATTTCAACCATTTTGAATAATCACCGGGGCAACCAATACTTATTCTGGTGGCAAGAGTGCCAAATCAACTACTTGATGGCACTGCACGTACTTGCCCCATCCTTACCTCAGTAGGATTATCTCCAAAGCAAATAATAAGGTATATAAGGTGGGTGAAAAGCCAGTGTGACAGTAGCAAGATTTGTAATTTGTCAGCAATGGAGAAGTAGAAACATCAAAGAGAAGCCAGCCTGCTCCAAGCACCAAAGAGCTCCAGGATTGCAATTTGAAAATGGAAGTTTTGAAAAGTGATATTTTTGAACTTTGGGGCTGGAAAAATATAGGGACGTGATAATATTGAGAGATCACCACTAAAACCTTTTGAGGTAACCTTAAAAATCTCCTCTTCACATTGTGCTGCAATCCAAGGTCCTACAAATTAAGCTACAGGTTGGGGGAATTTAAGAAAGTGTTCCTCATACTACTGAATGAAATAGTGGAATTCACTTTTTCATGCTATGCTGAGAGCCTTCAACTTAAATGGCTTTAAAGAAATATTAGATAATTCAAGGAGGATGAAGCTGCAAATGGCTGCATTCTGCAGGAGAATTAGCATGGATTTGAATATCTGTTATCCTCATGCCCTTCTCATAGATATCTGACAAGATTTGACTGACTGTTGCAAGAAACAAAATGCTTGGCTAGGTAGGACTTCAGTGCAGTCCAACCAAGCTCTTTTTAAGACAGTTGATATTTCCCAAACAAGTCCTTGAAGGACAGAAGTTAGTAGAAAATGAGAAGAAATAGTATTTCTAAATGAAGGGGAAAGCATTATATAATTTCTGTTTTCCACAACAGCTGTGTATAAGGAAAATAGCTATTCCTTAACAAAGGATAAGATAAATACTTATTTATCCAAATGTATCTGATTATTAAAGGATAATCCTTTATAATTTTAATAATCATATGCATAGTCCTGTTTTTTCCTATAATTTTATTTTTAATGATATTTTCCTGAAGTGATTTATGGTTCTCTCATACACACATTTATATTGAACAAGGTTGACTACTTTTCCATAATATTTCCTTTAGGTTTTGGTGCCTTTGTGGATAAGACTGTCTTGCCATTTGTAAACACCCATCCAGAGAAGCTCCAGAATCCATGCCCAACCAAGGAGACCAAGTGCCAGCCACCATTTGCTTTCAGGCATGTGCTTAGCCTTACTGATGATATACAGAGTTTTCAAGAAGAAGTAGGGAAGCAGCACATATCGGGGAATCTTGATGCACCAGAAGGAGGACTTGATGCCATGATGCAGGCTGCTGTCTGTGAGGTAAGTCTCATGGCCACTATTGTGTGGAAATAGAATTGATTAAGGAGCTTTTTGGGTCAAAAATAGAAGATGGTTTCACTAATTTATTATTTCCAGTATATGCTACTTGTCCACAAATTCTATACAAATATTTTTTCTGTTCAGGGCCGTGAATGTAAGCCCATATAAATGCCACTATTGACATGACACTATGGTTATTTATATTTTTATTGTGATTATCAATATGGGCAATTGAAACAGCTTGCAGTAAAAGAGTGACAAAGTAAACATAATTAACAGACCAGGATTTGCTCAGTTATTAAAACTAATATTTGTCTTCTGCTGGGGCTGATTTTTCCCCTGGAATGAACTAAAAGAATTTGACTTCAAATATCATATCTTACTGCTTCTTTAAGGCTTCTTAAGATTATGACATTAACACATCAAAATTATTAGAAAGTAAATTATTTTTATGGTTCCTGAGGTGGGGTTGCTCTGTTCTTGATTCCAACAAACACACCAGCTGAGTCAACTGAGGAGTTTTGGGAAGAAGATAAAGTAGAATGCCTCATATTTATTTTCTTCATATCTCTGCCACTGAATCCAGTCTTGGGGTAAGTCAGGAAAAATATGTTTTCATGAAGGACACTTTTGGTGGAAGATATCAGGAAGAGAAATGCTGCATATGTTTCCTTAGCTGCAGGATAAGTACCTGTTAAAACTATGACATTAGAAAGGCTTGCCTGTCTTAGATCAAAAAATTGACTGATTCATCTTGTTTCTTCCTGCATCAATGATTTTGTAATTTGTTATAATTTCTACTGGTTTAAAATTGGTTTTGCTTTAAAATTCAGAAAAAAATTGGCTGGAAGAACGTGACTCGCTTATTGGTCTACACAACAGATGATGGTTTTCATTTTGCTGGGGATGGTAAGCTTGGAGCCATTTTAACACCTTTTGATGGACAATGTCACTTGGAAGACAATATGTACAAAAAAAGCAATGAATATGTAAGTATACAAGTAACTGTCAGCTAACACCGCTATATGATAAGTAGTTTTCTTTTTCAATCTAGAAGTGGACTGGAGTTCATGTAAAACAACAGCTGGTCTGCACTATTTGTCCTTTAGAAATGAGAATCAAGATGCCAATAATTTTAACAATATAAACATGATTTACCAAACTACATGAAATCCAATGACCAATAATTATATTAAGAGCAAAATTTTATATTGTTTTTAATTGCATCTAATTTCACAATTGTGTGTGTATGTATGTATGTGTGTATATATACATGTGTGTGTATATATGTGTGTATGTATGTAGATATATATATATATATATATATATATATATATATATATATATATATATATATATAGGTTATTAGTACCTGATTCTAAATATATATGTATGTATGTATGTATGTGTGTGTGTATGGATGGATGGATGGATGGATGGATGGTATTTAGGTTTCTTCAGGTATTTTCCCATGTCTTAATATTTGTGCTTTTATTATAGCGACGTTTTGGCAGAACTTCATCTGCTATCCTCAGGCTTGTGTATTGGATTCTTTTTAATCTTGTGTGTCAGGCTTAGCAGCTGTTTAGGGGGGGATTTGTTTGTGTCCAAGTGCTTGCCTGGATTGTGGTATAGAGATAAAAAATCTCTATACCACAATCAAACAAAAAAATCTCTATACCACAATCTAGGCAAGCACCTGGACACAAACAAACCCCCCACAATACCTCCAGCCCAAACATGCCCCAGCCAGCTTCCCAAATAAAACCTAGCTTCCTAATAAATAATTATCGGCCATTCACAAGAAACCAAGCTGCACTAAGAAACCCCAATGCACAAAACACAATGTTGCCAACCAATCAAGAACACAGCAACTCGAAAACCAATAAAAACAGACCTAGACTCCCAGCCAATCAAGATGAGGAAAAAACCATTCAAATAAAGCAGAAAGCCAGCACCAAATTCAAACAAAAAACAGCTGCCAAGCCTGACTCACAAGATTAAAAAGAACCCAATACACAAGCTTGAGGATGGCAGATGAGATTCTGCCAAAACATCGCTATAATGAAAGCACAAATATTAAGACGTGGGAAAATACCCGTAGAAACCTAAATACCATACATATAAATACCCGCGAAAACATAAGAAAACATACATACATACATACATATATATGTATGGTATTCAGCTTTGTTCGAGTATTTTCCCATGTCATTTTAGTTTTGCTTCTAAAGTTGTAGCGACGTTTCGGCAGAATCTCATCTGCCATCATCAGACTTCTGTATTGAGTTCGTCTGTGAGTCAGACTTTTACAGTTGTTTCAGTTTTAAATTTGGGGCTAGCCTACTGCTGTGCCAGAATGGTTTTTTCTTCATCCTGATTGGTTGGGAGTCTTGATCTGTGTTTATTTGTCTTGGAGTTTGCTGTGTTCTGCTTGATTGGTGTTTCTAATATCTTCTGTCTGTTTTGTGGCTTTTTTGTCTTGATTGGCTGGCAACATTGTGTTTCCTGTATTGGAGGCTTTTAGTGCGGCTTTGCTCCGAGTAAACGGAACAAACAGGTGGAACAAAAAGATCTGCTTGTAAGTTTTGACGTGGTTTCACTATTCACTCAAGTCCCAATAAAAGAAACTCTCGAAATCATCAAAAATAAATACCAACCCCCCAAACACCTCATGGAACTAACAGAACACTGCTTAGCCAACACATATTTCATATACAAAGGACAAAGATACAAGCAAATTGAAGGAGCCCCTATGGGATCACCACTGTCACCCGTCATTGCAAACCTGTTCATGGAAGAATTCGAATCCAGAGCCCTAGCCAATGCGACCCACAAACCCAAACTATGCTAAGATACATCGATGACACATTTGTTATTTGGCCCCATGGAAAAGGAAACCTAAATGATTTCCTAACACACCTAAACAGCACATACCCCAAAATCAAATTCACTATGGAAACGGAAACAAACAAACAACTACCATTCCTAGATGTACTAATCTACAAAAAAACAGATGGCACACTAGGACACACCATATACTAGAAGAAAGCACACACCAACCGCTACCTCAACACCCAATCCCACCACCACCCAGCACAGATAAACTCCGTGGCCAAAACCCTAATTGCCAGAACCAAACGCCTGGCAGACAAGACACACATAAAGACTGAACTATGCATCCTGACTAAAGTACTGACAGCCAACGGCTTCCACAAAAGCAAAATCACCGGCTTGATCCACAAAAACACACTGAGACATAATGGAGACCTAGAAGATGAACAGACCTATGGAACAGCTGTCCTGTCCTACATAAGAGGTACTACAGACAAAATCAGTAAGATCAGGCATCACATCAAGACTGCCTTCAAAACAGACAGAAAAATAGCAGCCAACCTAAGAAACCCCAAAGATAAAACTGACCTGGAAAACCAAGGCATATATGAAGTCCCCTGTGCATCATGCCCTGCCACATACATTGGACAGACCAATAGAAGAATAAGTACCCGCCTAGATGAACACAAAAATGCAGTAAAAAATCTGGAACACACTTCCTCACTAGTCCAACACATGGAAGCCACAGGTCATAGCATCGACTTCAATGGCACCAAAACCCTAGCCACTATAGAAAACCCCAGCTACAGAATTATCAGAGAAGCCATAGAGATTGAAAAAAAGACCTGAAAGCATTAATAGAAGAGATGACTCCACCAGACTGTCAATTATCTGGAAGCCTGCACTCTCAAACAAAAAAATCTCCACATCACAAGCCAGCCAAACACCTGGGCACAAACAGACTCCCCTGATACCTCCAGCTCAAACACACCCCAACCAGGCACCCAGATGAAACCTAGATTCCTAATAAATGCTAGCAATCCGTTTACTCGGAGCCAAGCCGCACTAAAAGCCTCCAATACAGGAAACACAATGTTGCCAGCCAATCAAGACAAAAAAAGCCAATCAAGCAGAACACAGCAAACTCCAAGACCAATAAACACAGACCAAGACTCCCAACCAATCAGGATGAAGAAAAAACCATTCTGGCACAGCAGTAGGCTAGCACCAAATTTAAAACAGAAACGGCTGTGAAAGTCTGACTCACAGACGAACACAATACAGAAGCCTGATGATGGCAGATGAGATTCTGCTGAAACGTTGCTACAACTTTAGAAGCACAACTATAATGACATGGGAAAATACCCGAACAAAGCTGAATACCATACATATATTATACAACTATAATGAGTGTGGAAAATACCTGAACAAAGCTGAATACCATACATATATATGTATGGTATTCAGCTTTGTTCGGTATTTTCCCACGTCATTATAGTTGTGCTTTTAAACTTAAGAAAACAAATATCTATATATCTATATCTATATCTGTATCTGTATCTGTATCTGTATCTGTATCTGTATCTGTATCTATATCTATCTATCTATCTATCTATCTATCTATCTATCTATCTATCTATCTATCTATCTATCTATCTATCTATCTATCTATCTATCTATCTAATAACATGTACTTGTACCACCATGAATGCCCACACACCCCAATACACAAAGTGTGCTGCCTAAAAGAAATCTATGGAATTAAAAAAAAGAACAAACAAAATATTAAAATGTAGTAAAGCTATAAACACGTCAACGATTCTTAAAAAGAAGACCTGCTGAATTTGTGTGAACACAGAAGCTGTTTGTGTTCATTAAAGCTGTACAAGTTTTTCCAGGCTTCTCTTCGGGAAGCCTGGGGAAAAAATGAGCAGCTTTAATGAGTAGCCAAAAGCGGCTGCCCTGCCTTCAACACTTCTAATCCTTATGTAAGCTTGCCCACTATGAACCCATTGTTCCCTTGGCCATCCCATAGCCACTTTTGAAGAAAGGATGGCGAATGACAGAAGACCTTGTTCTGGCAAGACTAGTGCAGGTCACATTCTGAGAGTGGTCATCTCTAAAGCAAGAGGCCTCATAATCTGATGCTCTGTTACTCAAAAACAGTGTTGCTCTCGGACTGATGCTGCTTGAACTACCAGTCACATGACAGGGCGCAAATGAGAGACAGAATAAAACAGTAGAATGCAATTGGGCAGGGGTGTCAAACTCAATTTCATTGAAGGTTACATCAGGGTTGTGTTTGACATCAGGGGGGCTGGGGGGGGCGTGTCCATGTGGGTGTGTCCAGCTCGATGTCACTTGTGGTGGCCCAGGCGGCCACACCATGCTCCGTTTTTGGCTCTGATGGCCTCCTGCAACACTCTGCTAGCAAAAGTGGGCGCCTCCCCTAAGCTCTGTTTTCGCTGGCAGAGCTACTGTGGGCTGGTCCTTTGCTGTTTCCAGGGCAGCCCCGCGGGCCAGATTTAAGCACCCTAAGATCTAAGCACCCTAAGCTGGATCCAGCCTGCGGGCCTTGAGTTTGACACCCCTGCAATAGGGCACCCATACAGTTATGAATATAGTAAGCAATTCAGCAATTATTCCATTTTTCTTCCATCTCAGTGGACTTTTGTGGCAAGAAAAAGTGGGAGGAGAGAAACAATTCAGTTCAGGCTGAGACTGAAGCAGGGTGGTCTCCTGTCCAAAAGCCAAGTCAGAATTAGTGAATGGGTTAGGTTATCATCTGCGTTGATTTGAAAATGGAGCTCTCACACCATTTTCTTGGTTTCATAGGATTATCCTTCTGTTGGTCAGTTGATACAAAAACTTAAAGAAAATAATATCCAGCCCATTTTTGCTGTTACCCAAAACGTCTACGATACATACGAAGTAAGTAAATCCATAAAATAGATTTTATAAATTGTGTCACATGAACTAAGCAAACGTTATTATGGTATCATGCTGCGTGAAAGCTTATAAGATAATGCTTTTGGCATATTTGTTTTTTACTGGTAGAAACTGAGCAAGATGATCCCCAAGTCTGCTGTAGGAAAACTGGAGGGGAATTCAAGTAATATAGTTCAACTCATCCAGCGTGCTTATGATGTAAGTGTCATTAATAATCTTCTTATCTCACGTAAGTCCACTTCTAGCTCATAGGCTATATCAGTGCTGGCTAACCTTTTCCACGTTGTGTGCCATAAGCGCGCATGCGTGTTTGCACCCATGATGCAATTCCCGTGCAACTTCCCCCGCCCCCCCTGAGCATGCACATGCATGCACTGCATGCCTCTGCACATGCGCGCATGACCCGCACACCACATGCCTCTGCACATGCACATGCAACCCCTCTGCATGCCACATGACTCTACGCATGCATGCGCATCTCCCACACGCATGTCTCTCCCTGCACATGTGCAGCAGATACCCGACAATCAGCTGGCTGGCGGGGGCGCATGCGCAGTGGGGCTCTTCCAGGTGACCTCTCACTTCTGGCACGTGTGCCATAGGTTCGCCATCACAGGGCTATATACAATCTCTGGAAGTTGCCTGCAGCTCAACACATATGTCTCCATCCATTTCTCACTTCCAGGCAGCCTGACAACCTACTTACTTACTGGCAAGCTGCACAAAGTCATTCTTGCAGTGAAGAACAGAAAATCTCGTGGCTTCTCATTTTCTCCCAGTCTAGTACTTAATGATAATATCCTTTGTCAGTGTTGAGAATGAAAAACATCATAATAGCTTCTCCTTCACTCCCCGTCTAAGAGCTTAAAGCTAATCTGTGTACGTATAGGAAGTTCTTTTTTAAAACAAAATTTGTATTGTTTTTGAAATTATAATAAAATGACAAAGGAACGAACTCAAAAGGATATGCATTACTGTATCAAAAGGCTGCATAAAAATACACAATAAATGCTTAGTATAAATGAAAAAATATAACAGGAAAAGATACAGTACTGTAAAGAGCTACAATTCTCTATGTAATTATTTAATACAGACATTATTTGTATTAGATAATTGTAGTGTACATATGGCATGTGTGTGTAAGGAAGATCTATGTGTGGATTTGTATGCATGCATCATGCAAAGGTACGGATCCAAAGAATTTGCTGTGGTCCTTACAGTGAAAAAGAGTGCTAAACTGGCTATTTATTTTACTCTTTGGAAATATATTTAAATTCTTTTAAAAAGTGTCAGGCAGAAGAAGTAAAAACAACTCTTGACTAGGATAACTATAGCTGAGCTGACCATTTTGCTTGCCCGGCCAGAAAATAATGCATTCATTACAGGGAGAGAAAATCCAGCCATCTTTCAGAAACGAATGTTACTGTGACTCTCTCTTGGTTTGGAAGACTATGTATTTTCTGTAAGAAAGTAGCAATCAGCTGTATCACTGGATCATCACTTACAATAAGATATGTCAACAAAAAGAGAGACACCCAAATTCTTGGCGTTGATTCATTTTATTTTTATTCTATATGTAAGAAGTGTATTAGTGTGAATTTATAGACAATAATACCTTGTTTTTCTTCCTCTGAATACGGTAATAAGACAGTGGTTCTAGCCTTTCATCAAGTTTATTTTTATTTCATTTTAGGATTTATCTTCCAAAATTATTTTAGAACATAGCTCTGTGCCAAGCTCTATCAAAATCTCCTATGATTCCTTCTGCCTTAATCAAGTACATACAAAGAATCAACCAAGAGGGGAATGCGACAATGTAAAAATAAAGGATAAGGTAGGGTGTAACTCATACATTGTTTCTGCTGAAAAGTATTTTGACTGTAGTGTACACGGAAAGAAAAGGCTAGTTTCTCCATTTCCGAAAGCATTTACGTCCAAAAAGTTTTTCTTTTATTTACATACTAATTTATTTTGTATGCCTGTTCACCAAAGCTAAAGATTCTGTTGAGAAGTTTGTGATTTTTTTCCCTTTGAACTTAAAAGATACTATGCTCTGCTCAAAATTCCTTCCCATTCCTTCTTTTAAAAAACAATGCAATTGACATAAAATTGTGGCACCACCTTTCTTAAAAGATATGCCTGAGTCCAAGGGACAGAGTATTGACAGAATGTTACATTCTGGAGACAAACTTAATTGAAGCTGCTTTTGTATACATTTGGTGGCAGTTGTTTTACAAAATACCGTTCCTGCTTAAGACAAATATACAGTGGAACAAAATGTAGCTTTTAATACCGGAGTCAGGGTATCTTGCCTGATCTCCTTTCTTTCTTTCTTTCTTTCTTTCTTTCTTTCTTTCTTTCTTTCTTTCTTTCTTTCTTTCTTTCTTTCTTTCTTTCTTTCTTTCTTTCTTTCTTTCTTTCTATCTTCTGTCTATCTATCTATCTATCTATCTATCTATCTATCTATCTATCTCATCCATCCATCTCCATCTATCTATCTATCTATCTATCTATCTATCTATCTATCTATCTATCCATCCATCTCTATCTATCTATCTATCTATCTATCTATCTATCTATCTATCTATCTATCTATCTATCTATCTCTCAACTAGTGCTTAATTAATGGATTTATTAATCTAGAGTTCAGGACTGTTAAATAGATTGGTCTTTTTAGCAATCCTTTCCATTCCAAAGAACAAATAAGGACTGAGGTTGATATGATTTATCACTAGTTGGTGTTCATTACAATTTACATATTAAAAACAAGGGTGGTAGGAAACTAAATTCCTGCTTTTACACATTTATAACTTATCCTGATTTACCTTGACATATTAACTCTATATATGATTCAGATCAGGTACTTCTTGACCACTTTTTAAAAAATAAATCAATCCCCACACATGCTAATATGGGTATTTATTTATTTGTCAAATTTATAAAGTTGCTTATCTCATAAAACAAGTGAAAGGGCAATGTATAACAAGCTAAAACAGTTAAACTAAATACAACAGTATTATTATTATTATTATCATTCAAACATTAAAAACTATAAAAATCAAAATTAAAAGGAGGAAATATTGGGCAAAGGGCTGTTAATAGTGTAGCCTGCTCTTAGGCTACACTAATCTCTCTCGTCTCTGCTTTGATCAGAGTGGATTTGCTGGGGCAGTTCATAATGAACAAAAGAATTCTCTCCACCAGGACTCTGGTTACCCTAGCAGCCTATTGATCTTTAATTGGGAAAGCCTGGGCATAACGGGTAAAATGCTTCCCTGCCCACTTGTATGCAGCTCCAAACATAGGAAGCACACTAGCTCCATAGATCCTCAACTTTGTAGGTGGCCCATTGAGGCAGCCCTGGAAAGATAAAGTCTTTCACTGCATATAATGTAAACAGGGGTGACAATAACCTTCAACTTCAGCCCTCAAGCAAGGCCAGTAGACTGATCTCTTACTAGCTTAAAAATTGTCTTGGGTCCCAAATCACCATGGTCATAATGTAAATCAGCCAGCACTGTCTCTCTATGCTTTTCAGATAGAAACAATTGCCATTTATCTTCAGAACTGTCTGAGGAGTGGGTCCCTTTGGTAGGCCACCGCATTGCGGAGCTTCAATTGATCCCATTTTTTATGCAATGGTTGGGCTTCCTTCAGTGAACCGGTCAGCAAAAACTTCAGCTGGCCACTCTCTAGGGCCTTCACGGTCAAGTTGTACAAGGGGGTCTTCAGCTTGATCCTTCCTCAAATCTTTCTCGATAAGAACAAGTAGACCTCCATCTCTCACTTGTACTGGATTGCAATACAGCTTGGGTACACATGGCAATGACCCCAATAGCTTCTGCCCCTATTGCTCCAGAGGTGGTATTCAGCAGGTTCTGACCAGTTCTGGAGAACCGGCAGTGGAAATTCTGAGTAGTTCAGAGAACCAGCAAATACTACCTCTGACTGGAGATTTTACAGTATCCTTCCCCTGTCACACCCACCAAGCCACAGAACCAGTAGTAAAACATTTTGAATCCCACCACTGTTTGCTCGTCTAGTTCAATGTTCAGCTCCTTGGCACAAGGCATCTATAACCTCTGGTGTCAACCAAGTGCATTAATCAGTAGTGGCTTTAGAGATGTAAGTCCTTCTCGATAGGTTGTCTGAATCTCTTTCCCCCATTTCTGGTCAATACTTTAAACTGAAGTGGAATCCAGAGAGGCTAGCCCACCATTGATGTCCTCTGGCATGAAGTTTGGTTTATTAGGTTATTAGGTCCTTAGGTTAGTAATTAGGAGTTTTGCCAACAATTGTATCTTATTTCTAAATTTCGTAACACTCTGTTGTAAATATCTCTGCAACATCCATTGTTGAATGATCCTTGACAACACAACATTTTATTTAACCAAATGATATTCATAAAAATAATTTGCAAATAATTAGATAAATAATTAATGAAATGTAATGTTTCTATTAATTATCTTAAATGCCATTTGAGACTATATGGGGCAATCCTCTTTTTTTCTTACAGATTACCTTCCAAGTGCAAATTACAGCAACATCATGCGTTGAAAATCAGACTCTTACTCTGCAGCCTCTTGGTTTCACAGACTTCACCACTGTACGCATACACAGTCGGTGCAACTGTGAATGCGATGAGGAATTACCAAATAAATCTGATTGCAATGGACAAGGAAATATAAACTGTGGTATTTGCAGGTAATCTAATTGTTTTAGCAGCAGAGGTCAAATATTTGCTGTTGTATGGACAAGTAGTCCTCAGGTTATGACAGCAATTGAGCACCAGTTTGGTCTAGTGTTTAAGGCACCAGGCTAGAAAGCAGGACCTATAAGTTCAAGTCCTGCTTTAGCCATGAAAACCAGATGGGGTGACTTCGGCTTTTAGACCACCTCACCTCACAGGGTTGTTGTTGTATGGAGGAAGGTATGTTGCATATGTGATTAGAATGTCTGTATTAACCAAAGCAGTCATATAGTGCAACATCATGTTGCGGTATCACTTAGTGACAGCAGTCTCAATAGGTGCAATTGCCATTGTAACTCCAGGACTATTTAGGTCATTAAGCAGAAAGAGGCAGGAATCCTCGACAAGGAGTACAGGGTAATGCACAGATGTCATGAGGCAGTGTGCAGATATTGCTGGCAGGTGATATAGATGGTGTGTGCAGCTGCTGCAGGGGATAAGGGATGCTGAAAGCAGGTGCTGCAGAGTGATGGCAGATGTGGAGGTATGTGCTATGGATTATGGGGTCCCTAGAACTATATGAGCTTGATTGTTCTCTTGAAGACATTTCATTACCAAACTAGGTAACATCATCAGTGCTATAAGGCAGTGGAGATTGCTCTCATTTTATACAGTACATTAGTGGCTTGCTATGTCAGTGTTGGTGGGTTCTTGGTGATTCCTTGATTAGGCTGTTTACTGTTAGCTTGCTGGACTGAGTTGGTGGTGCCTTTATTGAGATATTATTTATTTCTTGATTGTTGCTCTAGTATTAATCTTGGTAATAATCTATGCACATCTGGCTTGCTGGTGAGGAGTTGTTTGGGTCTTTTTGGTTTCTTTTTGGCTTTTTTATTGTCCCTTTTGAATGGTATGTAGGTGCTGTTTATGTCTATATGCTATTGATATCTGATTGGTCATTGTCAGGGTTCCAGGAATTCTCTAGCATTGGTCTAGGATGTTCACAGTTCCCCAATTGAAACCATGGTTAAGCCTGTCCATGTGTTGCAAAATAAGGAGTTTTCATCATGTCGTCTGTTCATAGATGTACTCTGCTAGTCTCCTGCCTGTTATAGTTTCAGTAGTTCAATTTGTAGTTTGGTTTTCCTTTTTCCAGCATGTCTCCAGCAGATAATCATCATGAGGGTTGCCAGCCTTTCTGTGTATGTTGGTGTGATGGTCTATTCTAATTGTTCCTTGAGGTTTTCCACAGCGTGCTGATATTTGTTTAGTCTGAGATGGGCAACCATGATCATAAGCCGTATAATTTTCTACTTACTTTCTTTGGGCTATTTCCCATCCAGCTGTACAGTTTACTGGAGGGTTGTATTTCACCCTGGTGGGCAGGACATGCACCTGGAACCAGAAGACCACTCCTACCAACACTGACAAAGCAAGCCACTAGTGCATAAAAGAGAGCAAACCCCACTCCCTTCTAGCACTGATGTTACATTCTAGCAGGCGTTGGGTAATGAAACTTCTGTAAGAAAATCAAGCTCAGAGAGCACCAGGGACCCCACAGATCTACCCTGAGGTACACATGTTGTCTTTTATTGCTATGGAGTATCTCAAACTTCATACGAGCTCCTCAGGAAAAAAAAAAAAGTGACAGGAGCAACTTGTGGGAGTGAGTTGCAACCTTCCCTGCTCACCTACCCTGTTGACTTTATTGTGGGAAGCCAGCAAGGTGATCACATGACTATGGTGGGCGGGGAGGTGCCAAAATGGCCAGAACTTTAAGAAACAGTTATAAGTACCTCATGTTCAGTGCCATGGTAATTTTGAATAGTCGCTGAAAAAGTGATTGTAACTTAAGGACTATCTGTACATAAATATTTTCATGCAGTCTGTCTATAAAAAAAAAACCTGTTATCATAGAAAAACAAATGCCTGCTTGAATTTTTCAAGGCAAGGAACTTAACTTGAGAACAATAAATAGTAATAAAAAACATTTTGGGGAGGACTTATGGTCTCCCAGTTTCTAGACCAGAGGTGTCAAATTCACACTGTTACAGGATTGTCACATGATGTATCACAATTCCCCCCCCCCTTCACTAAACCAGGCGTGGGCATGGCCAGTATGTGACGCATCCAGCCTGTGGCAGCCCTGTTCTAGACTAATGCCTTAACCACTACATCAAACTGGCTCTCTGAGTACCTGCCTAGCAAATATTTCATACAGAATCATTTTCTTATCAAATTCACAAACTTTCTGGGTATATTTTATTTTTTAACTCATGCATACTATACAGAAACTTTTTAAAAATGTAAAACATAAACTTATGAAACAAAATGGAAATAAAAAAAAATCTGTTTGTATATAGTTAGAAATGTAATACTTGTCTGAAGCCTTTGTGATTGTTGCAAGTGAATTCAAATATCACTTTACTAACCTGAGGAGAATTATGTAATCTGTACAGTCTGAGCAGCAGAGGCATTTATGGGCTGGACTAAATAGAAATTAGTAGAATAACTCTATGCCTCTCCATCCAGAAGTAAAATCTAGTAGGAATCCTTCTTTGATGAGTATAGATGGATGCAGACTGTATAGTAACAGATTATAAATACAGGTGAAGGAAACTGTAGTTGAAAATAAGGATGATCATACTACTGTTGTTTGCTAACTTTATAGTTTGATGTTGAATATTTCTTCTCTCATGTCAGATGCAATGCTGGCTATGTTGGAAAGAATTGCAATTGTAAGACTGGAGGCAAAACCAGCAAGGAACTGGAAAAAAGTTGTCGAAAGGACAATTCTTCAGTCATTTGTTCTGGCCTGGGAGATTGTGTATGTGGACAATGTATTTGCCATACTATGGCAGATAACCAAAAGCATATTTATGGTTCCTTCTGTGAATGTGATAACATTAACTGTGAACTGCACGATGGTAAAGTGTGTGGAGGGAAAGGTAAGTGATTGGTGAAAGCTGAATATAAAAATATCAAATTTACCTCCTCTGCAGTGGTGGGATTCATTTTTTTTACTACCGGTTCTGTGGCCGTGGCTTGGTGGGCATGACAGGGGAAGGATACTGCAAAATCTCCACTCCCTCTCCACCCCACTAGCCTGTTTTCCAGCTCCGTTCTCCTGTGCAGGGCCACAAAAGAAGACCCAGCCAATCAGCTGGAGTCAAGAGGCAGAGAGTAGATGATGGCGGGGCTAGTCAGAGGTAGTATTTCCCGGTTCTCCAAACTACTTAAAATTTCTGCTGTTAGATCGGGTAGATCGGTTCCCATAGAGACGCGAGACCAACAGTGAACGTTCAGCTCTTTATTCGGTATACAGACCAGTACAAGATCTTGGAGCCGTGGCAGCCCTTCATATAGGGATTGCTCGCGGCTCGGCGGCCAATGACAGGGCTTTGAATCTCCCGCGATCGGCTCGGCCAATCGCGGTTGATTCTTAGCGTGCCAATCACGGCTGTTCAGTTGACCAATCGGGTTGCGATCCATGTGGACCAATCAGGATTCAGTGTTTGGAGAATGCTAATATAGAACATCTGCTACCGGTTGTCCAGAACTGGTCATAACCTGCTGAATACCCCCTCTGCTCCTCTGGCCTTTGATACTATTACTCCAGGCATTTTTGCTATAATCTGTAAAACATATGATTCCCATTTTGCACTCTATGTTATTTTTCTGCATTTTACAAAGAGCTGTATAAATAGCACTTTGATCCACACTGTATAATCTGGAAGTAAAACAGCTGATAACCATATACCCGGGATGGATGTGTGTGTTCCTATAAATAAATATTGACTATTTCCTTTAGAATATTGTTCGCTTCACAGTTTTTGAGCATCCAGTTTGCCAAGGACAAGCTGTTCTTGCATTGAGGATCACTGCAGTGTTTTTCATATGATGCCCAGAATCCCAGGGCTCCTATACCTCAGTGGGTCACTTGTGAATGGTTGGCCATCCGCAACAGAGTGCTAGCACTGGTGGTATTCAGCAGGTTCTGACCAGGTCTGGAGAACCGGTAGCGGAAATTTTGAGTAGTTCAAAGAACCAGCAAATACTACCTCTGACTGGGGATTTTACAGTATCCTTCCCCTTACCACGCCCACCAAGCCACGCCCATAGAACCGGTAGTAAAAAAAAATTGAATCCCACCACTGCGTGCTGGCCTGCATTTTAACTTAATAACCCTTTCTAGATAATGTGGGCATTATGTGTCAGGGAAGATGCAAAGAAACGCTTTTGGTCCTAACCTCTCCAATTTCTCTTTTCAGGGAGAGGTACTTGTGACTGTGGGAAATGTAAATGTGACGCTAAATATGATGGCACTGCCTGCCAGTGCCTAGCTTCAACAAAAAAATGCCGGAATCAGAATGGGAATGTGTGTAGTCTCCGTGGGCAATGTCAGTGTAATACATGCAAATGTAATGGACGCTATCAGCCCCCTTTCTGTGAGGAATGCCCGGGTTGCCCGTCTCCCTGTGACAGATATATGTAAGTGATACGCAGGAGTTGTCTACTTTGATCCAACGGCTTATCATCGTTTAATTTCACTTTGCTACTTGTAATGTATAGATCAAGTCAGCTTGACATCAATACCTGGAAGATTCTGGAAAAGATAATAAAATACTTAAAAACCAGAAAAGCTATTGCTGGAAGCCAACATGAGCTTGTAAAAAAGAGATCATGCCTGACAAATCTTATCGCATTATATGACAGAATGACTAAATTAGTGGATTAGCACAATGCTACAGACATAGTATACTTACACTTCAGTAAGGCACTTGAAAAAGTAAGCCATAACCGACTGGAATCAACAGCATCCACCTGATGGATTCATAACTGAGTAACCAACCACATTCAACATGCTGCCCTCTATGGAACATGTCTGTCTTAGGCCCAGTACTCTCCAACATTTTCATAAATGATTTAGAGGAGAGGGTAGAAGAGGAACTCAATCAAATGTGCAGATAATACCAAGCTGGCAGGAATAGGCAGCACTTTAGTGGATAGGCTCAAAATCCAGAAGAATCTTGACAGACTCAAATGCTGGGCCCTATCCAACAAAATGCAATTCAGCGACGAGAAAAGTAAGGTTTTATACTTAGGGGAGGAAAACCAAAAGTACAGATAGAGAAAAAGTGGTACCTGGCAGTCATTGTGAGAGGGATCTAGGAGTCCTAATGGACAACCACTTAAATGTGAGCCAGCAGTGTGCTGCAGCTGCCCAAAAAGGCAATGCAATTCTAGGTTGCATCAACAGAGGGATAGTATCAAGATTACATGAAGTGTTAGTGCCATTTTATACTGCTTTGGTGGAACCACAGTTGGAATACTGCATCCAGTTTTGGTCACTAGGACACAAAAAAGATGTTGATACTCTAGAAAGAGTACAGAGAACGATAATTAGGGAGCTGGAGGCTAAAACATGAAGAACAGTTGCAAGAACTGGGTATGTCTAATCTAATGAAAGGATGGACAAAAATGGTACGATATGAGAGCAGTGTTCCATTATTTGAGGAGCTGTCATAGAGAAGAGGGGATTAACTTATTCTCCAAAGACCTGAGAGCAAGAAAAGAATAACCAATGAAAATTTATTAAGGAGAGATGTAACTTTAAACTAAGGGCAAATTTCCTGACAGTGAGAATAATTAATCAATGGAATAGCTTTCCACCAGAAGTTGTAGATGCCCCATCAATAGAGGTTTTGAAGAAAAAAACCTGAACAGCCTTTTGTCCGGAATGATATAGGGTCTCCTACTTGAACAGGGAGTTGGACTAGAAGACCTCCAAATCCCTTCCAACTCTTATTCTGTAGTAATGGGATCCTAAAGGACTATGCAGTCTGATTCCATTACATCTAGATTTACTGAAGAGCTTTTGTTGAAGGTCACTTTCTGTCAGGCCTGCCTCCGTTTGAAAGTCAAGAAAGAAAATCCCCAACTCCATTGATTTGAAGTTTGAAGTGATGGCAGGGAAAGCAAGGCAAGATCTAATTCAAAACATGTGAAAGTAACAGATTGAAAGTCACCTCAAATCCCTACCTCAGGGTGTCCAGTACTGTGAGTCCATCCATCATCCAGTATGATGTTGTGGAAAAGCCCATTTTCAGGTATTTCTCCCATCTGGAGTCTCAGGACTGTTGGCCTTGACAGAGTGTAAACACCTCCCTTCAGCAGTGCCATATTTCACGAGTGCAAACCTCCCTTTCAGGTCTCATGGGACTACATCAGCTTACTTCTCAGTCTCAAATACCTGATGCCTACTTTCCCATTGCATCCTGATGCCTACTTTCCCTGATGCCTACTTTCCCATGGCATCCGATAGCAAGCACCCTAAAGAAACCTATGCTGGAGATCCGGCTGACATTATCAGAAATCCTGTGACAGTAAAAGTATCCAAGGACTTTGAGACATACCGAGCTGCAGGGGTGGGATTCAAATTTTTTAACAACTGGTTCTGTGGGCGTGGCTTAGTTGGTGGGCATGGCTTGGTGGTCATGTGACTGGCTGGACATGGCTTGGTGGTCATGTTATTGGCTGGGCATGGCCAACTCAATATCACTCTCATCGAGGCACGCATCTCCTCGCCTGGCCTCTCATAGCTGTGGGGATGTTGCAACAGTCGTAAGTGTAAAAAAATGGTCATAAGTCACTTTTTTCAGTGCCATTGTAACTTTGAATGGTCACTCCACACAAGCAAAGTACCAG
Source organism: Notechis scutatus (assembly GCF_049901735.1). Lineage (NCBI taxonomy): Eukaryota > Metazoa > Chordata > Lepidosauria > Squamata > Elapidae > Notechis > Notechis scutatus. The sequence continues at coordinate 161,185,235 of NC_142009.1, forward strand.
CAAAGGAGGGGAAAAAAACTCCAGAGAAGTTCCTGAGACATGAAGACTAGTCCTGCCAAGAATATAATAAGGGTTAATGGAGAGGCAGTTCCTGTAAGCAACACCAGAATGTTTCCTTCCTGCCTTCCTTACAGGATTAGGCCAGTAATTTCTTCTAACAATTGGTTCTCCAAACTGCTTAGAATGTTAACAACTGGTTCTAGAGAATAGGTGCGAACTGGTAGAATCCCACCCCTGGCGAGCTGCAGTGCTTGCACACTTCTTTCCTTTAGTGTTGCTGTGCTATCCAGCCAGTTATGGTTCATGGGAATTGGTATAGTTAGTTAGTAATTGGGAACTGTCCCCTTAAGGGAATGCATCATGGTAAATGTCGTTAAGGTATCCTGGGAAATGTAGTTCATGTCATGTGGCCACATCTGTAACCCTGATTGGTCACTGAATTGACCCTTGGTGGGTTGGGGGAGGTTTCTTCACTCTTACTTGGACCCCAGCAGCATGCTGGTGCTTCACCCTTTGCTCCTTCATTATCGGGATGAGAGATAGCCATCTTTTTACCCAGAAAGACAGATATGCAAAGAATTGGACATTGAGAAGAATCTTGTCATAATTGTGAGTTATCTTGAGGGTGCCTGATGAACCAATAAAGAGACTTTGTATGAATGCTTTGTAGAGTTATCTATCTGCCTTTATACATTCAGTCACTAATTATAGAGGACAGAATATCTCTCATCTCGATAATGAAAGAGCAAAGGGGATAAATTGTAGAGGACAGAATAGTTGCTGTAAAGAGAAATTGGGCTACTGTCATTTCTCCTCAGTAAACATTACCAGTTGACCAAGGACAGTTAATGTAAATCCCAGAGATCTCACCTATTTGAGATTAGCTCAAACTTGTCATCCTCCTGACCCAGTACTTACATAGTCTGTATTTTAATAAGTTTGCATTCTCTCAGCTTTACATCCTCACTTACAATATGCTATAATATGCTATATAAAAACTATAGATCTGTTGTATCATGGTTCTGTTACGAAACTTTTTTTTAAACAAAGCTTTGCTTCTTGATTGTTTTTTAGTTCCTGTGTTGAATGTCGTGCTTTTGGGACTGGTCCGTTTGAGAAGAATTGCTCTGAGAATTGTTCAAATATTATTGTTGAAAATAAAATACGCCCAAAGAGTATAGAATGTAAGGAAAAAGATTCAGAGAATTGCTGGATCTCTTACACAATGTTTCAGACTGACGGAGAAGAGCAATATTCTATTACATTCAAACCTAAGAGAGGTATGCTTAGTGCCACATCACCAAAAACTAGCATCTGTTCTCCATTGTAATATCTCTTGATTAGAAATGGCATCTGTGCTGTGCAATTGTTGGACACAATCAGTAACAGAAGCAGATCTTGGCCTTCATTGTGTAAGTGATGGGAAGAGACAGAAAGGCAACTTGGTATTGTTCAATATTTTGAGAGGACCTCATGCAGATTTTTCTTCTTTGTGACAGAAGAAGACCCAAGAGGAATTAGTGAGTCAGAATTAGTTAAAAGGTCTCCCCAGTGGTGGGATTCAAATTTTTTTACTATCGGTTCCGTGCACATGGCTTGGTAGGCATAGCAGGGGAAGGTTACTGTAAAATCTCCATTCCCAGCCCACTCCAGGGGGAGGATACTGGAAAATCCCATTCCCTCCCCACCCCACTAACCTGCTTTCCAGCTCCGTTCTCCTGTGCAGGGCAACAGAAGAAGACCCAGCCAATCAACTGGAACTCAATGGGAGGCGGAGAATAGATGGGGGCGAGGCCAGTCAGAGCTGGTATTTGCCGGTTCTCCGAATTACTCAAAATTTCCACTACTGGTTCTCCAGAGCTGGTCAGAACCTGCTGAATACCACCTGTGGGTCTCCCTCAAGGGATTGCGAACCCTACCACTGACAGAATATGTTGGCTTTAAAGAATTTCTGGCAATCTCATATGGAGATTCAGGATCAGTTATTTATGTAGGGAAAAATGTATCATGTATATTTTTGAATTCTGCCTCATCTTTATCCATTTAAAAAATGCTTACCGCTAGTAATATATGCAAACAGATATAGCCTTATAAAAACATACATAGCTGTATGTCTGTTGTTCAGTCAAGCACACATATTTAATCATTTTTCTTTCTTCTCTTAGAATGCCCAGAACCCCCAAACATTGCAGCCATAGTGGGGGGCACTATAGCTGGAGTGGCTCTTATTGGGCTCCTTCTTCTCCTGGCTTGGCGGCTAGTGGCAGAGTTGATTGATCGCAAAGAATATCAGAGATTTGAGAAGGAAAAATCCAAGGCCAAATGGAATGAGGTAAGATGTTTAACTTTTGTAGAAAGATATAAAGGAAGGAGAAGACCTACTTGTGGCTTTTTCTTCCTGTATTTGAGTTATTAATCAAAGTACTTGATTCAGCTTGGTGTACTTGGACAGATCTTTGGTGTAGATTCTATCGTCTTCCTGCTGTTTAGTTTGGGTTTTATCAAGCTGCTAAGTGAGTTATGATTGTCCATCTGAATCCTGATCTGCTTTTGAAATATTAGGTTTTATTAGCAGCTAAAGGTTTCTGATGTTTTATTGACAGGCCGACAACCCTCTTTTCAAGAGTGCCACTACCACTGTTGTGAACCCCAGATTTAATGGCCAATGAAATGAAACTTCAGCAACAGTGCAAAGCACAAAGAAATTCTTCAGCAGAAAAACAGAAGATGAATCCATTTTCTTTTCTTAAATCAACCATTACTGCTGTATATTAATTAATTTTGAGAAAACCATTCTGTGGATTTTGCAACATGATTCTGTCCAATTTTTTTTTTATTTAAACTGTTAGCATTAAAGACTTTTACTGCATATGTCAGATGAAGTACTCATAATAACTAGGCCTCTTTCATTCATCACCCACACAAACTGTAGAAAATTGAATTTCAATTTCATGTGAAATTACCTAAAACTCTGCTATATTACTATGCAGTATGTAAATAAAATTGCCAACTACCACTCAGGGAATTCTTTTCATTAACAATTTTGCTGTTTGTAAGGCCTATTTTAAGGCGAGGTACATAGTAAGAAGGTGATGAGCTATTACCACAAAATGGCAATGGTCCCCTTGGTTTAAATTGCTGATTTTACTACCTCAGAGGGCTTCCAGTACTTAACATATTTCTAGCATTGCTCTTTCCATACATATAGCCTATATGTATCTTTGTGTATGCTTGTCTTATAGTTTACAAAACCAGGTGAGTAATCAGAGAACCTTGGGGGCGGTTTGAGGGGAGGGGGGATATTTGACTATTGTGGAATAGCCTCAAATGGCTTTGGCTCATCCATGATTGTAGGTCAGCAAGCTTTGTGAGGCAAACCCAAAACCTAAAATTTTGTTTCTTGGTTACAAGGGACAATTCTGAAACTATTATCAAATGAATTGGAAAATCTATAAAGACTTTTATTCATCTGGTGTTATATCAGGGATCTGATGATCTGATAACTTTGAGGAGCAGATTATGACATGAGGATGAGCTTCCTTGTGCCAGAAGCCCCAGTAATTGGATTGTTTTAAACAACAACATGTTGGTAAAAATGTACTTGCATTTCTCTTCCACTGTTCAGAATGTCTAGTTAGTCCAGAAAAATGAGTTTTTCCAAAAGTATTACCCAGTGAGTGATGAGACTGAGTGGTAATGTCTGTTTTCTGGTTTAAACTTAACAACTATATCAGATGCTGAATATAGGAAATCTTTCTATAAAAAAATACTGACAGATCCACAAATTATCATCAAATAGCTTTTTGGGGGGGCTCTTGATTAGCTCTATAATAAAAAAACATGCTAACTCATAAATCAGGCAAACCATATTATAATTGATGAGATGCATGAACAGAGTTTTATCTTGGTTTACCAATTGCATTAAACCATTTATATTAGTTTGGTTAAATTGCTTAAGTCCACACAATATAAGCAAATGCAAAGCATTATGAGACATGGTAGCGGATGAGATGTTTCATTTTTGACATATGTAAATCCTAAATTTTGGGCACTGTAGACATCAATTGCTGGTATAATAGCACAAATTCTGGACATTACATGAGGAACAGTATTGTCACCACTCATTTTAACCAATTTTAATTAATAGAATGGTACATGAATTAAAATTCTTTGTGAGTAAAAACAACAACCCTCTAGTTCTACAGCAAAAGATTAGTTTGATCAGGCAAGCTGTATGCAACCCCAGATAAAACAAGCTTTAGCACTGTATATTAAACTTTGTCAGTTTTCAAGATGCTAGGCATGATCATCCACAGGGAAGGAACTTGTGCAAGACAACAATTGCAATTTAAACTCTCCCGTTTTGTATTAGCACTGCTATGTATTACATGTATATGTACGTAAGGAGCAGAATTTGTGATGTCATGATGTGTCTATTTTCACAAAATTTTGGTCTGGTGCGGATTCCAGGCACTTAATAAGGTACTTGATAAATATTGTTAATGCATCATTGAAATCAATAAACCTTTTACTGATTTAAAGCCATTTCAATTTGTAATTATGTAGCCATGCTTTCAATTCTCAACTATACACTGATACCAATAAATCTCATGTACATTTCAATTTGTGCTCAAATATGCCTTGTGCGTTGAAGTAGTCTGAGATGTGAAAGCGGTTATTTGGTATCAATTTTATTTCCCCTTAAATTATGAACAGATAGGATTTTCATTCAATTAAAGGCAAGTAGGAGAAGACTGAGCTGGGATTATGTAGTATAATGAGATTCAGGTATGTAATCAGAAATATAACAGATTCAAATGTACTTCCAATTTTCCTAGTACTCTGCTCCACTATTCTTCGCAACTTTGCCCCCAACTTTGCCCCCTTCTCAGCTGCTTCCTACTGGCCCTTCCACCCGCCAATCATCATAGCATCTTCTCACCAGCTTGGCTGCCTCCCATCTTTCTAGGATTGTCTCACTGACCTGCTCATTTCCTAATTTTCCCAGTGTCTTCCCACTGGCCCACTGCCTTCTGAGCTTCTCAGTGTATGCCTGCCCATTCTTTAATCTGCTTGGAGTACTTCTGTGGACTTGAAAACTTTCCTAATCTTGGTATTTTCCTAATCACCCTATTTTTCAGGCATTTGCCTGCTAACCCGCCAATCTTACCACCCTCTCAGAACCATCTGCCTTAAAATCCATTAAGCATGACATTGAGATTTAGAACTGTGGATGGAACTAATATCATGCAGGCTGAATGTCACTGTTGCCACAAAACCTGAAAGACCCTCCAGATCATATTTTGAGGATACGCAGGGAGATTATTGCAATTATTGAAACTGTTCTAGCAGAAATAGACAACTGGATCCCAACCAACAACTTTATTTTTTTTTTTCACCATACTAGAGTTTGTGAAGAATGGAATTCCGGGATTATATGATTTTTTTTTTAAAAAAAAGATGCAATAACAATTGAATTAGATAACACCTAGCATTGCCATAATGATTATCTTATGGGAGGGAACCAAAGATGAGATGGTAGAACAGTCTTAGAAATGCCCTAGCATCTTCTGTCAAAATGTGTTGATGATGTAGCTGGGATATTGCAGATTTCTTGCAAAGGAAACACAGGATAGCAAAGCAATCATAAAATGCAAGGCATATCCATATCTAGAAGCAGCTTGTGACATGTTCACCGATAACAAAATAATAGTGAATTTCTCTATATGAACAGGAATTTAGGTCTTGGATCCAGCACTCATCTACATCATATGTGTTTTTATATTTGGAAGACCAAGAAAGTATTCATTTCTATCTCAAACGATTTCTGAAAGTTTTCCACCATTTTTAAGTATGTCTCCACAAATTCTCTACACGAAAGTCAATTTTGGATAACTTTCCATGTCTGAACAGATAGATGCCACTCACTGCTGCTGCTACCATGGTGAGGAAGAGGCCTCTATTGATCACCTTTAACAACAACGAAAAAATTGAATTTTAGTAAAAGATCTGAAAAATATTCCAGGTGGAAACAATTGTAATTATTTTGCCAACGTTTTTAGTAAGACTTAAATCTAGATATTTAAGGCTACTGTTCTGAACACACATCAAAGTCAGTCCCAAAGAAATTCAGGTTTGAGTTCAACAAGCATTTCTTGCATCCTTAATTCCAAATTTTTATTTCTTTGTTATATCACTCTCTGTTTTCATCTGTCCCTTTACCTCACCACGAAACTGGTAAGATATGGCACAAGGGAATCTGATGATGATGATGATGATCATATAACCACCCTAGTTCATTAGTTTTCTCAGAACTGTTTGGTGAGATTGGGTTCATATTCCAGGAAGGAAGAGAGAGTCCTGGAAGGAAGAGATTTCAGGGCAGGCTCAGATGCTCTGCTGATCCTGAGCAGCCTCAGGACTCAAAAATTCTAGCTAGGGGATTATATGCAGGAGTGGGATTCAAAAATTTTAACAACCGGTTCTGTGGGCGTGGCTTAGGTGGTGGGCATGGCTTGGTGGTCATGTTATTGGCTGGGTACGGCCAACTCAATATCACATCGAGGCATGATCTCCTCGCCTGGCCTCTCATGACTGTGGGGATGCTGCAACAGTCGTAAGTGTGAAAAATGGTTATAAGTCACTTTTTCAGTGCCATTGTAACTTTGAATGGTCACTCCACACAAGCAAAGTACCAGCAAAGGAGGGGAAAAAAACTCCAGAGACGTTCCTGAGACAGGAAGTCTAGTCCTGCCAAGAATGTAATAAGAGTTAATGGAGAGGCAGTTTCTGTAAGCAACACCAGAATGTTTCCTTCCTGCCTTCCTTACAGGATTAGGCCAGTAATTTCTTCTAACAACCGGTTCTCCGAACTGCTTAGAATGTTAACAACCATTTCTAGTGAATAGGTGTGAACTGGTAGAATTCCCCGATTATATGTAGTGATTGTCCTGAAGTGTTTCTGGCCATGCTCTCCATCCTGATTAACAAAGAGAGGATGAGTTGGGTACGACCTTTAGGTCTACTGGGAAGCTATTTGCATCTTTACAATATATATAATTTGATGGTACTAGATATTCCAAATTTTCATCTTTATAAAATCTAAAGTGAAGATAGATATACTTTTCAACTTCTTCCTACACATTTGCTACAACAATAAATGTTTGATATAGCTGCTTCAGGCAAATCTCATTGTACATGTTGTACTCTGACAATAAAGGTAATAATGACAAATACAACTGAATTTAATTTACCTTATTCTGCCATTTCCATCGTTGCACAGCTTCATGGTATCGGATTCTGGAGAATGTTACCTGAAGGAGATTACAAAATCAATATAGGACCCTGGGTGTATCCCAGAAGGAAAAAGTGGACAGGTGAAAAAAATATATATACAAAATCCTGCAGTATTAAGTGTTAGAGTCTCACCATAGTATACAGAGGAATGATGATAGAGGGCAGGAGGGCATGAAGCCAATTGTCTATATGCTTTCGGAAAATGAACCACTTTGAATTCACACGTTCCCGCATCTGAAATTGGAAAAGAGATAGATTTGCATTTGATGACATTGCCCATAATTCAATGGCCAATCAAATATTCTTTAACTCACCTCTATATAATTATACATGGCTAAATCTGAAATTGCATGATCGTCAGGTACCCTCAGCTTTGAAAACATTGGAAGGCAAACACCTGAGGAAAAAGCAGGGACAACACAGGCCTTCTTCAGAGAAAAACTTTGATGATGCCACAGAAGATGCAAATAGAAGTTGCAACTAGTTTCCATTCCCTGATCAGCATTAGTTGGATTAGGGTTAGGGTTATACCCTTTTTCATGTTTTATTTATAGCTTTATGAGCATACAGTGTCTAAAGATACAATCTGTGAAGTGTTTATAGTAATATTCTACTTCAGTCCTTGTCAATTCAGGTTCTGCAAGAGTTTTCAATAAAAAAAAATAACATTTTTAAAAAAACTTTGCATGTCACATAATACCAGTGCTTGTAGTGTTGGAAATTTTTAATAGATTCAGCTGTTGGCCTGCCACTTTGCTGTTGCTGATGTCTACCATATAATTTTTGTAACTTTATATTTGAGCCTCATCATGTCACCCATTAAGGGACATTTTTTTGAAGTTTTGTATAAAGTTATCTATATTTTTATACATATTACTTAGGGTTAAGTACTTATAATAGCTTCACTATTCAATATTATCCATATTTGTACATCGTCAGCCTTTTCTTTAAAAAAAAATGGAATGAGATTACCTTTACCAAAATTTAATTTAATTAGCTTAAAAAGTTTAGTATGTGTGCCTTGTAAGTTCTTAAAATTTATGAAAGGAAAGATTTTAAGAATGATAACTTTGCAAAACTGTTTTTTTTTTTTTTTCAGGAAAAGGAAGGGAAGGGACTAATTTTTTTAGTTTAAATAGGGAAAAACTTTTTACATGAATCATTGCTCATTAGCATCTTATACAGAAGAAATTTGTGATAAGACTTTTAGGTTTACTTGTATGTTTAAAAAATCAAATAAGATTTTTTTAAAGAAAGGAAAAATTGAAGTTTTATCTACAGTATTTGTATTACTGACTTATATTAGACATCCTTTCTGGTGATGGAAAAATCAAACAAAAAGAGAGCCACAAAAATATAATTCTCAATTCCAGAGAACACCAACAATTACTTATTGTATCTACAACTTACTGTACCTACAACTTACTGACCATACTAATGTACCATGAGCTATAGAAAAAATATTTTTATGTAGTTTATGATACCAGTTATCTCAGAAAGATTATTTCCATTTTAGGAGCAATCATAGTCCTTATCTCCTATTCTGCTACACACATACATCACCTATCTGACTTTACAATCCGCCTAGCACACAGAGGTTGGGGCAATTGGTTGTCAATGCAATTTTGCAGAAGGAGAAGACACACCCTCAATATGTGGATGGGGGAGTAGATGACAGAGATTCTGAACTCATTTCACATAAAGCCATTTTTAATTTGCATTTGGTAGAATATTGTTTTTTCTACCTCACAGCCACTTACAGAGGTCATTTTGAAACTGGTCCATCAGCTCATCAAAGACTAGACAGTCTTCAAATCCCTGGGGGGAGAAATGCAAGGAAAGTAAGAACCTAATTTTAAATAGTAAATTCTAATTCCATGGGTATTGTATTGGGGGAAACACAGAAATGTGTGACCTAGTAAGTGCCAAATTACTTTTACAATTTTCAAATGATAAAGTTGTCACACAGGCCAGGTACCACTTCCTGAAACCTTGGTGCTTTGTTCTTTCTGGCCAGTTAGAACAATCAAATGCTCAATTACAAATATTTAACTCAAAATTAAGAAAACAGAAGTGATTATCTCAACTTTAACAAATGAGCTAGATCAAGGATCTTCAAACTTGGCAAGTTTAAGACTTGGGGACTTCAACTCCCAAAATTCTTGAGCTAACATGACTGGGGAAAGAATTCTGGGAGTTGAAGTCCACAAGTAATAAAGTTGATACAGAACTTATAGTTCCTCCTACTCCAAATACATTGTGTTCTTTTCCAACATTTCCCTCTTTATAGTGAAGATCTTGCCTTCCTGTTCTCATGTTCACTTGTTAATAGACGTGGCATGTTTACATTCTCTGCATTCCTGCTCCGAGTTTCTCCTGCCCTAAGAGAATCCTGACACCATCTTACAATCCTTTGCCCTATTGCTTGGCAGCTTTGTCTTTACTCTGATCCCCTTTTTCCTTGTTGTGTGAGGAAATGCAGAGGAAATAGGGCACTACTCTTTTTTTAATTGGCCAGCTCTACTCCTTTAGATCAGCAATGAGGACAATTCTGCAATTATCTGAAACTGCTGCGGAGGGTGGAAGCTGATAACTGCAAAGAAGCACTCTTTATTGAGAAACACAAAAACACCAAAGATTTCAGTTGCAAAGGTTCTTTGACTTACAGCATTCATGCCTTGGCCATAAAAGGGTACAACGGCATGTGCAGCATCTCCCATTAGCACACATTGAGAGCCAGTGTGATACGATGAGCATTTCACAGAGATCATTGCCTGAGCTGGTAGCACAAAGTAATCTTGCATCAGTTCGTGCCTGAAATTTCAAAGTGCTGTATCACTGATTAAATGCTAAGTAAACATTTATTTGATAACTGATTGGAATATGGATATTTTGAAAGCTGCAAGGAGAATGGGAAGTGGGGTTTTGGCATAACTATTTCTTAGATACCCAACAAGTAGCAATGTATAAGTTCAGAACTTCAAAAAAAATAAAGATCACAAATATATACATACATGCATACACACATTTCAAATAAAAAAAATTATAGACAGATGTATGACTGAGCTCCTAAGGATTTTCTGCATTGTCTTAAAGACTTAAACTATTCTTATGGTTGATCTGCATTATGAAATAACATTGAAAAAACATCACTAAAGAAATGATTAAGTACTAATATAAAGCAAAGATTCAACAACATATGCAAGTTGGGGTTGAAGGATAGCTGGACTTGGTAGGTAGTTGTTTTGATCTTTACTTGCTATTTAAATATTTAAACAGAGTTTATTTTGCTGAGTTAAACTTTTATAAACCATCTTGGATTGCAGGACAATTTACAAAAAAGCCATCTCAAAATCTTTTTTTAGAGTGAAGACCAAAGTAATAAGTGGAAATTAATGCACAATGGTAAGCACTGCATAAAGAACAGAATCAATGACTTTAATTTCTAACATAATCTCTGCTAGAGCTTGCTCTGTCATGTGCAACGGCTGTTTAGATGCTTTTATGCTTAGATTAGGGCTTGTTTTGCTTTATTTTGATTTGATTTGATTTGATTTATAGTAGACAAATTGAAACTTACTCTCCTATTAGAGGAACTGAGTCTGGAAAATAAGTTTTGAAGAAATTCAGCACTTGCTCTCCTGTGGCAAGCTTTTCAAAATCATCAAAGGGCATGAAAAGTGTACAGGTGAATGATTTATCCTATGGATTAAAATGGTTAAATTACATTAAAACTTGAAAATAATTTTGATTCAGTAGCAATCCTAAAATCAAACTTGCAAAATAAAGAGAATATAATATAAACCACACACACACACACACACATATAAATATATTCATTTTTTGTAACTTCACTTATTTGAACATAAACACACATACATGTATACATATATTTATATATATTTAAATTCTACACTTTTCTATGCTATTTCATGAGGTTTTCAGTAAAAAGAGGATCCCACTCTTTTCAGAGGTACTGCACTTACTTTAGGGCAGGGCTGTCAAACTCCCAGCCCATGGGCCAGATGTATGGCCATTTATTTATTTATTTATTATTTATTTGATTTGTCAATCACTTACAAGATACAGATATAAGTATAAACATGGCTATAAATACATGAAATGGATACATATAAGAAAAAAGAAAGAAAGAAACAATAAGACAGGGACGGTAGGCACGTTGGTGCGCTTATGCACGGCCCCCCCTACAGACCTCTTAGGAAAGGGGTGAGGTCAATAGTAGACAGTCTAAGGTTAAAGTTTTTGGGGTTTGGGGAAGAAACTACAGAGTCGGGTAGAGTATTCCAGACATTGACCACTCTGTTGCTGAAGTCGTATTTTCTGCAATCAAGTTTGGTGCAGTTAACCTTGAGTTCGTATCTATTGTACATGCCCAGTTTAGTGAAGTGGGGGGGAAATCCCAATATGTCATGTGATGCTGTCATGATGATGTGACTTTGATACCCCTGATTTAGGAGCTTCCCCCATTGCTTGATTGAAATGCTACCCGCCTTCTTGAAAAGGCAGAAAACTTTATATCTCCATTGCCAAACTCTTATATTTTATTGGCTCTGTTCATTGCTAGTCATCTAACTTTTCTGGCTGACAAAATCTACAGTTTTCTTTACATTGAGGATATTTCTGGGTGATATCAAAATAAATGCTGCTTTGGGCTACTGTAACACCAGTATAGTTAAGGATGACTTAAGCCTGCTTTCCTGATGGATTGGCAATGAGCTGAAGGTAATATCTTGGGGACATAGGAAAATGCCAGGGCATGTTAGTACTATGATTAGATGCAAGTGGGGAGATATCCACAAATTTTTATCTGTTATCTTGGTGAACTTTCAGGTAATTAAGATGGATGAGATGTTAATCACATTTCAAGGATTTAGAGTCTATTGGTTTGGAAATGGAACGGGCATTCAAACATGAAATATTTATTTATTGCTTGCTCATGTTTGGACAGCAACCATCAGCAAATGGGTGTATGTGAAGTAAAAGAAAATGACATTTTAAAATACCAACTCCAAAACTGTCTGTTAGAAACTAGGAGTGTACAAAATATTGATACCATCTGAGCTAAAGACAGAGAGAAAGGATGAACTACTAGGTGAATGTACTATAATCTTCAACTCTTTGAAGAAAAACAAGTTGAGCAATGAAATAACCCTTTAATCCTATCAGTTGAAAATAAAGCCAGAAAAAATAAGGATGAACAAATAGAGGTCTGATCTTTTCTAACCTCTGAACCACACACATTCTACCTTGAATTACTGAAGGGTGACTTATGTTTGTTTGTTTGATTTTTCAGGCAGCCCTCTAGTAATATACTGCATAGTACAGCAGCAGAACATCTAAAGTTGGGAAAGAAAATAGATCCTTAGAACAGCTTTATTACTGAATCATGCCTGTCCAACCAGGATGGAATGGCAAAAAAGGTGTTTTTTTTCCCCAGTCTATTTTAAGAAATGAAATAGCAACGTTGGTTTTGGCTGTTATGAGATAGGTTTTGCAATTACTGCATTTTTATCTGACAAGAGACAGGGAGAAGGGGACACAATAGGTGGTAATAGCTGATATTTAACTCCACCTGTTACACTGTTCCTTCACTACAAAAAATGACCATTTGAACCTTGTCCTTTTCTAGAATATGCTATACTGTAATACAGAGAAAATAGAAGCTTCTGAACTCTTGTATACTAACCAAGCTTTTAAAACAGCAATTCTGATGATTGAAGTTAGTTTCACATCTTAGTACAGCATGCAAGTGATGCTTCCTCTCCTCCACTTTGTGACTCCTCCTAAAATCACCCTTCGGGCTGTAATGAACTAGGCTGGCAATGCTTTCATACAAGAGAGGACAATTATGAATAAGTGAATCCACTCAGGCAGTTGGAGGAGTCAGAAATTACCCGCCAGTACCTGGCAGTAGCAATAAGAAAGGATATATGAATGGGAATGAGTGTAGGAATGGAATTTGCAGCAGAAAAAAATTAGACATGCAGTTCCAGGCATGCAATCTATAATACTGTATGCTTCCAGGAGCCAACATTGACTGAAACTGATTGTCCAGACCAAATCCAGATTCTAGAATGTCAAAGATGAAAGATGCATTTAGAGTCTCTTACCAGGTTTGGCAGTGCAATCATCATGAATGTGTTCCTAGGCCAAATGTGAAGATAGTTTGGCTCCATTGCAAACTGAAAGACCCAAAAAAAAAAAGGTAATGGAAAGATATCTGTCAATGCCAGTGTATCTTATGAATTGGGAACAGCAGAAACAAGTTCATTGTGAATTATAACTACCTACATCACCATTTTTTGGAGGAATTTTCAGTTCCAGATATCCATGTGGAATATACACTTGACTGTAATCGAACCGTGTTTGTCTCATAAACTGCTTCCTCACTGTGGAAAAGGCTCCGTCACAGCCCACAATTAAGTCACAGGTGATCTTTTTAGTCATTTGGTCTGGTCTTTAAGAAAACACAAAAAGTACCATTAGTATGTGTGCTCAGGCATAAATAAATATTGTGGAATATTGTGTGATGATTGAACACGACTTCTCTTTGCTTAGATCTCTCTTGTAGCACCAAGTTTAAAGAATGTACTTTTTTTTCTGCTTGACTCCTTCACATTTGGGTAAAAAAAAGTAAGTGGAGTTATTTTTGAAATAAGAATTTTGACATCCAATAGATCCTGGCTTTTAAAATTTTATATATTTTAATGTAACAAATGACACTACATGTCATTAGATATTATTGACAATAAAATCTGGGTTTTAAAAATCAAGTATAGATTTGTGAGTCCTCTACTGCAATATTATTCATAATAGTTTTTGTGTGAGATGATCTTTTCAAATGCCCATTCAATATGTTTCCATACATTTCATCTTATATTTTTATTAGGAGGAGAAGAAGAGGATGAAGAGGAGACTAAGCAAATGCATTAAATAGGCGCTTCACATTAGACTTTATTTGTTGAAAAAACTCGTAATCTCCTAAAAATATAAATCATTTCTCAGTAATAAATATATCCTGAATTCAGCAGAAGTCCCTCTATCCAAGATATTATATTGCCAAGAGTTTATGAAGTACAGTCTTATGGTTGTTGTTTGTGCTAAATTGTTAATCTTTGCTAACATGGGGGTGGGGAACCTAATGATTTTTCAATTCCCACAAATACAGGCCCCCACAACAGTTGGAAAGAGTCACTGTGGCCTATTGTTTGGGTACTGGTTAATAATTAGAGTATGCTGGGAAAATCAGAGTGATTTGATTACCCTGAAAAGGTCAGTAGCCCTGAGTCTACATTGCAGTGAAGCAGTTTGTGCTCAAAGTATAATTTAACATTGGGATACTTCTCAGCAGCTGTAAATAGAGGAAAAAGAAACAACATGAAATCTAAACATTGAGATATATTTTTTCTTAGAGGTAGTGAACAAGTGTTTGCAAGAAAACTGTTCTGAAATAATTGATTTTATAAAATGTAGCACATTTTCTAATCATGTCACTTTTTCTCACCCAGTCCATTCATTAAGATCCCTGTAGTTAGATCTGGGTAATTTGACCTGACTTTTGGCACTTGATGTGATGTATATGCATCCACTTCCAAACTTTCTGCCTTCGTCTTCTCAATAACTCTATTTTGCACCATAAAGACCAATCATATGGTGAAAAACAAGTCTGGCCCACTCCAACATACTCATTACTTGTTCACTGTAAGCAGCCAGGACTCTCGCAGCTCTAAGCAACTTTCTATTATCCCTGGTGAAAGTGCTGTTCTCCTATTCTTGAATGGAGGATGGGTTATAAACTCTACCAATATAACTTTTGCTACGCCCATTATTGCTTTTCTGCAGTCTCTTTTTTTTGGCTTGCCCCCAAATGTTTGTGTTCTAAATTCCAGCATGCTGGGCATTGAAAGCAAAATGACTGGATAAACTCTCTGTCTTGTAATTACTGAGATGTTCGGCTTGCCTGAGCTTGTGGAGGTGTGTAACTTTGAAAGATTATTTAAACCTAAAAACCTGGCAGTCAGTTGACAGCCAGCAGAGGGCTAATGGGTTTTGAGAATTGGTGTCTTCAGAGGACTTTATTGAGGTGCTGATTTTGAGTTGCCTTTCTCTTTCTATCTACACAGCATACATATACTGTACTGCTTGTAGTCTTTGCTCATGTAAAAGGAGAAGATAACACTCATTTTAAACAGTAAACAGCCATTCATCTTTCTTATATGTTGATTCTATCTGAGTAACGATTTCACCTCGAACACAACATAATTTTATATGTGATAAATTGAGAAAGGATCAAAACAGATTAAGCCACACTTACCAGTCAATAACTCCTTATTCAAATTTGCTCTGTCTATAGAGAGAATATACTATTAAAAAAACAAAAACAAAATAAGGCAGAGAACATTTTATATGTTTAACTATATTTGAATATAGCCTTGTACAATACACTTTTTTTCTAAGATTTAGCAATATAAATCTTAGATTCTTTTCATGACCAGACACCATGGTTACTAAAAGTCCATCCCAAAAAATTATCCCTTGATCTGCTGGAGGACCCCATATTTTCAAGAACTTTGAGAATAGTGCTGATGGGGATATGTTTTCCAGAGTCAATCTTGTCTGTAAGATAGAAAGGGAAGTCACAACACGGACCGTAGCGAATGAGACTGTGAAAAGATAAAGGAAGCCAAAAATTAGAAGAAGCATCTCCAAATACCATACATAGAGGAAAGCAATAGAAGAACTCTTCTGTATTTTTACCAAGAGAACCATATGCACATGGCTGAAAGTTCAGTTAAATTTAGACACCAGCTGGTGAAACATTATCACCCCTAGATCAGAAGGCACTGTTTTAGATACTGTAGAGGAATATTGAATATTCACAGATAAATCTGGAAGTAATGAACTCACCAAACCAGAACTGCAAGCATATCTAGTGGTGTCACAGTGGTTAGAATGCAGTACTGGAGGGCTAACTCACTGCTTACTCTAGGAGTTCAGCCCTCAACCCAGCCTTCCGAGGTGGGTAAAATGAGGACCCAGATTGTTGGGGGCAGTAGGCTGACTATATAAACTGCTTAGAGAGAGCTGTAAAGCACTGTGAAGCGGTATATAAGTCTAAGTGCTATTGCTAATCAGTGTTGGTATCACTGCTGAAACAATTGTAAAACAGAATGTGACCAAAGAAAACCAAAGAAATCATCAAAGCAGACATGAAGCTCACAACATTTGATGCCTTGGGATTTTAGATGGACTGGATCCGGCCACTTCAAATCAGATGATTACATTATACTCTTCAGGATATGAAATCATATTAAAGATCAGAATAGCAATGATGCTCCAAAGGGGCAGTTCTATATATTAGGGGTCTCCAGTCCCCAGGCTGTGGTCCATTACCAGGCCTTGGGCCTTTCGGAACAAGGCTGTGGAAGTGGTGGGTGTGTGCATGTGTCTGTGCATCTGCACTTGTGGAAGCAGTGGGCAAGCATGTGCATGTGCACTCCATTTGCAGGAGTGGTGAGCATCTGTGTGCCTGCCATTCATGGAAATGGAGTTGCGCTAACTTGGAAGCATCCCCACTTCCCCTCCCCCCACCACTAGTCCACAAAGCAGGAAAGGTTGGGCAACTCTGCTATATATGCTTAGTTAACTGAAGGCAGGATAGAAATGATATCTATTAGAATTATTATAATAGACACCTATTAGAAAATATCACATACTGAAATTATAAACAGTTACAGAAGAAGAGGAAGTTAAAATAGCTAATAGCTCTATGTCAAGAAGTGTAGAGACTGAAAAATGGTGGAATCAAAATAGCAGTCCAAACAGTGGTGGAATTCAATTTTTTTTACTACCGGTTCTGTGGGCGTGGCTTATTTGGTGGGTGTGGCTTGGTGGTCATGTGACTGGGTAGGTGTGGCTTAGTAGTCATGTGACTGGGTAGACGTGTTTGGTGGTCATGTGACTGGGTGGGTGTGGCCAACTCAATGTCACTCACATCAAGGGGTGCCTCACCTGACCCCTCCCAGCCATTCCTTGTCACCCAGCTTCAACTTATCTATGGTTCTGTAAAAAAGTTGTTCACCTTTTTTGACTTTATTATCTGCATACTACAGATGTACTTTTATGGACCACTGAAAGGAGGAAATGGCTCACATGCTTTA